>NC_137190.1:8969991-9044991 GCF_960531495.2 Zeus faber | reverse complement strand
AACAGATTTGCACAACAGAGTGCATGGATTGTGTGTGTGTGGGTGTACGCATGGTTATGGGTGGGTGTTGTGCGTGAATGTGCATCCACCTCTACGTCTCTGCATGCACGCGCTAGTCTGCAAACGCATGCGCTCTCTGGAGACTGATATAACAGCTTTATGCAGATGTTGATCTCATTCTATTTACAAGAGCCACTTTGCGTGCTTAGTCAAATTATTCAGCGCTTACTACACGGGCCAAAGCACAACCCGCAGGGGAACCTGATAAACAAACAAGAGAGAATTATTCAGGGTTTAAACACTTAAACACCCACTTCAGCACAGCCCTTTAAGTGGGTGATTAAAACAGGCACTGAGCCCCGATGGAAGGCTGAATCCGGCCCCAGCGTCACGAGTCACGACAGGGACATAGAACTTACTCCTTTCCCGAATCACATCACTACTGCATGAGGCGTTCTGGACGCAGCATTACTATATATAGTATAATATTGTTTCTTGTCAGCTATCGCGCAGACTGCTGATCCAGGGTCAATCAACCCTTTCTGAACTAGGGGTGAATGTACACAGGTAGCGGTATTGGAAAATCAGTCCGATCAGTCCCAATTAGAGTATCAGAATCTGAGAGTACACACAATACAAAAAGACATATGAGATATTCAAGACACTAGAGCTGCTTTCCCACATGTACTGCAACCCTGAAATCCAAATCATTTGGACTGGACATTAACTGGACTTTACCCAGCCAGCACCCTAGTACAAGTCTGCGTAATGTCTGATAGAGTGGTATGTGTGAACAGAGCAGATAATTGTCCGGAGCATTCACAGCGAGCAAGTGGGCGTGTCGCATGTTGATGATTGCCAGTTATTTTCCTTCGTGCACATCGTGGTACATGGAGCGTAGCTGCTTCGTACTCCTTTCTGCTTTCCTTTATATTCCTTTCCACTCTTTTGTTTATATTACATCCAAATACATGCAGTATCAAGGCCAAAAAAAACAAGTTGGTAGACTCGTCAGCCATCTTGAGTGTGCTAAAACTCCACAGCGTAATTGTGTCACATCCCACCTCCTGCACTCTCTACCCAGGCTCCGCCCCTCGTGTAAACCAAATGGAGGTTAGAGTTTCCAGGTTGTGTAAACATGTCTGACACGGACAATCTCTGGTTGGAAGCTACATTTGTGAAAGGGTAACTCCGTCCAGACTTGCTTATCCGCAATTGCACGGAGTGCATGTGTGAAAGCAGCTCAGGAGTCATTCAGATTTTTTGGAGACATCAGATGCCATTGTGGACAAAAGAGGAAGTGTTTCCAGCTCTGTTTACTCTGGTCACAATAAGCTTTTTCGACGATCCTCTGCAGCATAGATTGTGCTCTAGATAAGAGTGAGAGACCAGGTGGTGGTCTGGGGAGCAGCTTTTCAGGCCATAATTTAATTATACCATGCAGAACATGTGTATAACGTGTAGTTATTCTTGATAATGCGGATTTTCTGCTTTTATGACAGATGGAGGCACTCAATCTCAATCATTATGCTCCAATGGCCCTGTCGTGCATCCATTATCTAAAACTCACGATATCTTTTTATCTATTATTTGTCAGAATAAATATCATCATTATCAGCGTGATCTGCAGCACCACTACGATGATATAATCATCCGGTCATCACCATCGTATCACTCTGAGGAACAGGGCCAATCGTGTCCCCGCTTTTCACACCCTTGCATCCAATTTGCCTCATCTTTTAACAGCTTTTCCGCATCACAGCGAGCGCTCAGGGCGTTCTTGGTCCTGATTGTGTGGACAACAGGCGTGGGAAAGGCACAAGGTACAGCAGATGTGCTGCTGTCGCCTAATAACAAGAAAACACGTCTTTAAAGACATTCAAACGCCTTCATACCATGGTTCTTAAAGTGGCATGACGGCAGAAATGATTAAAGGAGGATATAACAAGACGTCGCTAACTAGGTCGTCAGTTTCGGCAACAGTTGACATAGTAACCCCGGCAAACCACAGAGAGCCATCTAGTGAATAGGAATTATACACACGATGGGAAGGAGCCTTCGGCCAAATCCAGCCCTCCGCTTCTATCTGCGAGAATACAATGTTTTTATTCTTTCCTGTAACTTTTCAGAAGACAGGAATGTTTCTTGTCCATGCACGCCTGATTACGAGTTCAGGGATACTAAATGAGCTCGTTATTTTCTAACGGACTATCTGCTAATTAGGATTCGGTTCAAAGCCATTCAAAACCGGCGGCTTTAACCCTGTTTCAAAACAAAAGGCGATGGGGGGAGGGAAAACCTTAATGGTCAAACATCCTTAGAATCCAACTTTTAAATTTGCATATTCACATGGATGCCAATAGACCATTTTTCAAGTGTGGAACAAACACTGTGGAGTAAACAGAGAGAGAGCGAGAGAGAGAGAGAGAGAGTGAGCGAGCTTTGAAACGATCAACGGCTATCCGTCGCTGCGCAGTGAGCAGATATTTGGGGAAACAAAGCACAAATCTCAACCGCTAATCCCCCGGGATTCGCAGCGCATTCCCGCAGACGCCTTTGATCTCTGGAGTGCATCCGGACGGCCAACTCCAGACATGCGGCTCCCTCATGCACACGCCTGCACAGACACCGCCATACGTGCACACGCTCTCACACAGGCAGCGCTCCAAGCCCCATGGCCAAACCCCCATACCTTGCATGCCCACGCACTATTTTTATCTGCGCACGCATATCAGACAAAGTGAGGGGTAAATTTTTTCCTAAATGAGATGTCAACATTTTTTTTATTAATAACGACTAGCAAATACAAAGCAAATACTGCCGTGAAACACAACAAGCATATCTGAAAGGAAAGGAAAATTAAGTATGTCAACCATCCTCCATGATAGTGTCCTGTTTAAAGAGTTAATTATCAAATAAGTAATTATTTTGTCAAGTAATAACGTAATTTGTGGACAACAGTGATTTTGTAAAATAGACCTACACAAGTTATAGAGAAAAAAAAAAGCTGTCAGGGAAAAGGGCTAAATTGATCATTGATTTGAATAATACGATACACTAGCTGCAAACCAATCCAATCCATCAATAAGTATTTAAGTAAAACATCACGATAATTAAACACAGAGGGGGAACAAAGAGAGCACAAAGCACAACAAAGTGAAGGGGAAGCGATCAAATGTCTGCACGCTTCCGCAGCTCCTACTCTCTCCGCACCATTATCACCCTTTCACAGAAACGCTTCCCAGGAGGCACCATTCCAGAACCAGAACCGTCACACCAGAGAGCTAGCTAGTTAACTCAAGTGAAACGAGATCCCTGACGAAACACGAGAGCCACCTGCGTATTCCAGAAGCACCTCCCAGTCCACCAGCAATGGACTGACATCAGCCCCAGACTTCCTCCCTTACTTCTCATGGAAGGAAGAAAGAAAAAAACAAACAAAAACCACACAAAAAACCACAGGGACCTTCTATAGCCAGGTGCTGCTCTCCCATCCCATCCAATCTCACCCCACCCCACCCCCATCACATCGCCCCACCTCCCCGCCTAAAGGCCAAGGCTTTTCTTTTCTCCAGAGCATGGCCCCAAACGTCTCCCACAGCCTCTTCAAAGAGCAACAACAGGCATGGGGTCCCAGGAGAGCAGGGCCGGGGTGCAGCCCGGTAGGAGAGGGCCATACGACGTGCAGCACGCACAAGGGGCCGGCCGGTGGGAAAAGAGCACGCAGGGGAGAAGACAGAAAGAAGGAGAGAGAGAGAGAGAGAGAGAGAGAGAGAGAGGAAGAAGGAGGGTGCATTTGAAAGGGGGTGCTTTCAGCTTGCAGACAAGGGCCCTCGCTTTTTTAAGACGACACGGCGGAGGGAAAAAGCACGACAGCAGAGGCAAAGAATGAACGGGGATGCAAACCTGCTGTGTCTTTTATCAGCCTCAGAAGCTGAGGGGGCAATGTGTTTAAAAGCTTTAGGCCTACTTCTATAAAAAGAGAGAAAAAATTTCTACCCACACAAGATATATATATATCAGAGAGTCGGCAACCTACTGCGACACAAGGGGGTTGGGGGCAGAAGTTTCACTGTGATTCTCTCGTTGAGATGCGTTGTCAGATGAGGCTTTGCTTTTTGTCTAGGATTTCGTTTGGCCTAAGATGGAAGCTTGGTGAAACGAGAAGTAGAGGGAAAAAAGCTTTGGAGTAGTAAAAGCAGAGGCTTTGTAGAGCATGCTCCACCGTGAGGAGGGGGATGGGAGGCCGGGGTGGAGGTGGGGGTGGGGGCGGGTCGCTCCTTTTACTACGCAAAAAAAAGTGGGAGGAGGAGCCGGGGGTGTCACAGCAAACACCTCTCTGCAGGACCCACTTCAAATGCAGTCGCATTTCATCAGCCCCAACCGACGCGGGGCCACAGGGTAAACTGAAGAAACAGATGGAGCTGGGGAGGGAGAACGGAGGAGAGATTGGAGGGAGGAAAGATCCCGGAAAGGAGGAGGGGACTTAAAAGGATGGGGGGGTGGGGGGTGGCGGCAAAAAAAAGAAAAAGAAAAAATTGTTGCGAGGTAGAAAGGGAACACTTCACCAAATTACACCGAGTGAAATACATCAAGTTACTTGTGACACCTGGAGCATCAGACACATCAGATCCGGGGGCTCAGGCCATAGATCACGACCGCGATAATATACAAGCCATGCCAACCGGGCGTCGCTCATGGACTGATTTAGAAAAATGTCACGAGCTAGCTGCCAAAGTGGCAAACAGAAATTTGAACCGCCGGATCATAGGTTGTTGAAATCTTTGACGCCGTCGATGTCTCTGCACGCCACATAATCGCACGGAAGGGCGGGGGCACGTGTAGATATACATTTCTGGAGAAGGTGCAGACAACGTGCTGTAAACTGGAGAGTATGTGGAGTGAAGGCGCCGATGGTCTCTGCATCGCAACATGGTGAGATCCACCTGCCCGTCCAGCTCACTGTCCGCCCTGATGCCCGCGTGGCATCGCTTACCACGAGATGAGTGGAGCAACACAATTAATATTAACAAATGCTATTGACCTTATATCCAAGCCCCCCACAGAAAAGATTGCAGTGAAATTTGAGCAACCTCTAACTCCTCCCCCTTCCCAAGATGCTGCAGCTGATGTTGGTTGGCAAAAGTGAACGAATGAAAGTTGTATTCCATCATTTAATTTATTTTTTTGCTTTCTTTTTAAATGAAGAGCTTCATCAGGAATACATTTTGTGAAGGATCAGTTGAAAAGCATTCCAAGCCTCGGCTCCCCGCTGTGCACTCCCGACCCACATTTTCCTGGCCTCCAATTCATCTGGCAGAGGGTGGCTAAAAGAACAAGACCTATAAATAACTATCTCACCAGGTATCCCATACAGCTCGCCGCTTTTAGGGCTCAGAGCTCCTACTTCTGAGCCCCCCCCCACTTCAGCTTGTTTGGGGCTGGGTAGTGTGCCGTGCGTGGGGGCATATGACGGCTTTTCGGTGCTTAAATTTGGAAATTTGGCTTTTATTGTTACCTCGCAAACGAGACATTGAGTACAATCCGCTGCGTTTAAAAGAATACTCCACCATCATGTTTATTTTAGTTCCATCAGCACGTTTACTCACTTTCGTAGAGGTTTGATGGGGTTAAAACATGGGGTACTGTGCAATTTTTTTTGTTCACCCCATCATGAAGCACGTGTTTGCAACCCATTTAATTTGTTTTTTATTATGTACGGTGTTAAGAGATGCCTAAGATCTTTCATGATTTGCTGTAATACGATGGCAAGATATTCTTTGGATTAAGCGTTCCAGGAAAAGTGTTTAAAAGGGGGTTTAAGCAGCCATCTCATCTCATTTGGGATCATAATTCATTTCAATGGGATGTTCAGCTAAACATATTCTGGAGTAACTACTCACAGAACAAGTAACCGATAACATATTACCACACCAATGTTTTGAAACAAAGTCGAGTTCTTAAAAAACAGTTTCCAACAAAGGTTTCTGCCACAAACCAACACAAATGACTCAAAGCAACAGCGACCGCAAAGCGAAAAGACTGAAGTTTCATATTTTATATTCAAGAGCTTGAATCCACATTGACAAGACAAAAAAAACATCCAAATAAATATTGATTGATAAATCCGATCAATCAGGAGCACCTTTCTTCTTCTTTTATTCATAGTCCCTCTGGGCTAGGAAAGCCATTAGGCACACTGATTTGAATTATCTATACAACAGAACTCCAAATTGTTCAAAGAAATACAAAAAATAAAAATAAAATACATCTACGTAACTTTTTCAGACCGAGTTTGTTTTCCATCAAAGGGCCGGGACTCACTTTGCGCTAAGTGGGAGTAGTTGTTGGGGAGGAAGAAATACTGCAAAAAAAATAAATATATATATATATATTGCTCCTCAATACATTAAGAAACAAATTCCTATGTATAATTGTATTTTTAAAAAATGCACAATTTAAATTAAACCGGAATAACACCTGACCACTGAATGAGTGATACAAACACTTCCATAAAACGCCCTCCCCTCCACTCCACGCTCTTGACCACCCCCCCCTGACACGGTGCCCTCCATGCTCGGGTTCCTGTTACAATATGAAGATGTTTATTGGGGGCGCCAGGCGCACATCACGCTAAGCGGCCCTGACAGGGTGTGCGTGCGACACCAAGAGCTGGGTGCAACCCCCCCCCCCAACCCAACCCCCCCGGCGACAGGATCACTTCCACGTCACGTCAAAACTGGACCGGCACCAAAGGGCCCTGCTTTGCATTTCTTCCACCGACTGCGAGTGAAAACACTATCGCTGCAAAAACAATCGTGGACCTTAACCCAATGTGGACTTGAGACCAGGAGAAATTTGGTTTCCCGCCCAGGACCGGCAGTGACAGCTCCTTGAGTCTTTGGTTAAACTGCTTCTCAAAACCATTTAGATACAAAAGGATAGAAATCCTGTAACCAACAGCTTTGTGAATCCAGGAATTGCTCTTGTTAAAAAGTCATTTCAATGGCTACAGACACCTAATAATATTAAAATCCAGTAGTCTTGACAGGATCGCTGTTGCTTGCTTTTTGCTCAAAGTGTCTTTCTTTGAATAGAATAAAATGGGATAACTATTTGGACGTGCATTCTGGGGATGATTTGTTTGTTTATTTATTACTTGTTAGGCTTGATTTATCAAGCATTCAGCCTTTGGGAAAAGCTTTGTCACCAAAGAGGCTTAAGGCTCCTCTGAAGCAATTCCAAAGGATTTCCCAACTTCACACAGCAACGGCTCTGTTCACCAGATCACCAAAATACAACACGGGCATGCCCTCCAGCCAATTCACAACAATTTAAACAAAAACATTAACTCATTCTTTCCATTTCTAATTACTTATACAGTAGATACCTTGGGTGGAAGACTGACTTTTACTTGGTGCAAGACAGAGAGATCTTTCTTCAGCATATAATGAAAGGACCGACTGAATGGTCCGGTTTAACCCCGCAAACCCCAAATAAGAAATAAGTGAGAGAAATGAGCTCAGTGGAAAGTTGGCCAAAATGGACCAAAAGGCGGTCCATATTCCCAGATCTATTAACACATTATCCACCCAATGTGATCGTGAGGATTAAAAAATAGCACGCATTGACAATGTAAAATGTAGTCTTTAAAAGAAAGATAAAGGGGATGTTGTACTATCACACCAGGGGGCTTTACAGGATGGAATGTACAGGAATGTCCATATGTTATCCTCGATCGGTCATTTGATGATGATCAAATGAATGGACTGGGTTGTTGAATTTCAATGTCCGTGTCCGTGTCTTGAAATAAAATCAAAAAAGCTTCTTTTTCATCATTGTATCTGTTTTGTCTCACGCGCGCTTTGGCCAAAAGGCGGGATTTCAGGACTACACAGCCGGGAACGCCTACATTTGCACCTGGCAATTTTCCCCCGAAGTTAAGTGTGCAAAATAAACGCATGTAAATTATGGCCAAGAGTGGACTTCAATCTCAAATTAGATGTTATCTTTAGCCTACACCAGGGGGTTACCAAACTAGGGACCTTTACTGGCCCCCTATGGGCCAGTAAAGGAATTGCTGGAGGTCTGAAACAAAAATAATTTTACAGGGTTTTTTTTTTTTGTTTGTTTTATATTTTCAGTATATATTTTTATAGAAACTCACCCTTACTAATGAAGTTTGTTGTGAGATTTTCCACTTTTTGTCAGCAAGTTTAAGATAGATAGATTATATTTGTGTATCCCCATTTTGTACACAACAAATGTGTTATATATCAATTATTTATGTATACTAATTTATTTTGATATTGTTAGGGTTGTTGTTGTTGTTTGTTCGGGGGGGTCCTTCAGCTATAGCCTAGTCTACCTTAAAACAAGTTTGAGACCCCCACATCTCACCCCCTCAACTATTAAGGGGAGCGTATCGATGTCCCAGGGATCCTATGCTCCCGAGTTAAATATTCTGTTAACACACATTAGTAATACCCTCCTATTGTGTTCGGGTCAAATTTGACCCCTTTCAGGCTAAAATATTTCATAAATATTATCCAGGGGGTTTTTTTAATTGGAAAAGGGCTTCAAAACAGCTTTATAAAACACAACAAACCAATGGTTATCATTCCATCAGAAAGTTGCATCTCCGGTGTTCCGGTCAAATCTGACACGTCGGAGAATAATAATGAATCTGGGTGGCTCTGTGGATAAGATTGAACTCAAACTTGACCCTAACCCTAACCCAAACTAACCCTAACCCCTCACCCTAAACCCTAACCCTTCTCACAATAGCCCATGCCATATTCAGCGAATACAGAGCTGGGACACATACATTTTTTTAAGGTTCCCATTACGTGCTATATAGAGCTGGGGAACATAGAAAGCCTGGGAACATAGGACCTACCCCCCATAGGAATTACCCCCTATTAAGACCAAATTCTGTAATAAAAAAAATAAAAAATAAAGGTAAAGGTCTTATCCATAAACAACACTTTGAAAGTTCCTCACAACTAAAAGTTGAGAACCTTACACCGACCCCAGCAACAGTGCGTCGGACGGCGCACAACCACAACGCGGGGTCAACTCCCAAAGTAAGCCTTCCCCTGCCACCACGGCACGGGCTCCGACCGGCGCAACCGCATCACCGGCGATAAGGAGACTTTAACGCTCCTGCACTCACCCGCCGAGCACTCGAGCCGCAGTTGTTCTTGTGGTGACAGCCCTGGTGCTGGTGCTGGTGGTGGTGCGGGGCTGAGCAGCAGTACTTCTGCTTGACCAGCCAGTCGTCCAGCCCCCTCCTCGCCAGACACGCGTTCACTACGAAACTGTCTCCTGGAGCGAAGGATAATTATATCAGCGAGACATCACGTAATAAGAGAGAAAGGAAAGACAGAGACGCGTCCCGGCACAAGCGCTAACCCGGCGGGAGCGACACGGTCCCGAAGCGGAAAAAAAAAACCCCAAAAACAACCAAACAAAACAAAAAACCCCAAAAACGACCCCGGATCAAAACTTTGTGACATCACATCATCCGAGTGTGGTGCTGGTGCTTCGGTGCTTCGGTGCTTACCTTCGGGACTCTCCCTCGGTTTACAAATCGCAGCTTTCCGAGCGGGAATGATAATAAATTAACAAAAAAAAAAAGAGAGAGAGAGAGAGGGAAACAGAGGAGAAAACACGTTACAAACCGAAAGAGAGAGAGAGAGAGAGCACTTGCATCAAAGTGGAACAGAACGGAAACAACGTAAACAACAAGCAGCCTCACCATGTTTAGAATGCAGTTTACCCATTTCTATGCATCGGGGTGGAATTGGGAAAGACACCGGAAGAATTGTAATCCCCCCCCCCCCAAAAAAAAAAAAAAAAGAGAGAGAGAGAGTACAAACAAAACAAAACAAAACAAAAAAACAAAAACAAAAAAAACAAAACAAAAAAAAAAGCAGCAGAGGCGATATCCAAAAGCTGTCCACGCGCGAATGGCGAGAGCGGAGCGGGCGGCGAGAGGGAGCGAGAGGAGCAGCGGAGCAGCTCAGTCCATCCTCCTCCAGCGCGGAGCCACGGAGCCTTTGATCGGGCTGAGGCTTCCCCCACCCGCTCCTCCGCCTCCTCCTCTCCTCCGGGCTCCGGGCGGGGAGGAGGCGGTCACACCCCCCCCCCCCCCCCACCCGCTCCCCTCCCCTCCCTCCCTCTCTCCTCCGGGCGGGGAGGAGTGGGAGCGGGAGGCGGACACCCCTCGCCCCCCACCGCTCCGCTCCGCGATTGGCACTCGGTCCGGGATCAGATTAGATTAGATTGGATTAGGTCGATTACGCGGAGGCGCCCCCCCCCCCCCCCTCGTTTCGCTGGGCGCACAACACGTGCGTCGTGGAAGTAGCGGAGCCGACGCCCGGGGCGGGGGCGCGGGGGCTTCCCTGGAAGCGTCCGAGTTGTGGGGGGAGCGGAGCCGCCTGCGCCTCGCAAGCACCGGGACCGGCGTGGTCCGTCCGTGTGCCCGCTACAGCGGGTCGGAAAACCCAACGTGGCCGCCACCTCCTTCCGTCGCGTTTACGATTTCGGAATACGGAAAACTACAGATACATACATACACATACATATAAACTTAATTTAAAGAAAGAATAAACATTGTTAACGCCACAGCCGTCACTACGGCTCTCGCTTATGGTCCCAGTCGGAGGAACCTCACTAACTCCGACCTCGACATACAAGATGGCTGCTACGCGCATAATCGTTACGTGAAAGTGTAGTAACTGACATTAACAATGTTTTTTTTTTTTGTCATTAAGTCTATTTGGACCTGACCATGTACATGTTCGTCGACACCCAGAGGCGCACTCAACGCCCCGGTCCCATATTTGTTCTGTAGTTGTGTTTATTCCGAAAGAAGCACATAAAAGTTTTTCCCTGGGGGGCGCCCGTCTTGGTTCTCCGACTTGTTGTACCGGAACGCGGTCACACGCAGTGTGACGTCATTCCCAGCGCCGACTTCCGAGGTAAATGGACCAGCAGCAATATTGTTTACGTGCGGAGCAGCCATCTTGGAATGGGTTCGGGGTTGGTGGGGTTCTAACGACTTTCCGAGCCGAGGTGGCGTTCCAGTTGAAATTTCCTGGGAGCTCGTAAGGTCCGACTTTTCGGTTCAAATGGAACGCATCATCACTGTGGCGCAACCCCAAAGTTCGCATTTTCCCACTTCCGGTTCCCTCGTCCAAAAGTCAATGGGTTTTCTGAATGGGTTTTTTGGTTAGACGCCTAAAAAATAAAAGTCTGTGGTTAACACAAGCCTGAGCGATTTTGACGTTATGTTCTACGACCCAAAACACGTCAGCAAATACGCCGTTCTTGAATTGTGAAGCTTTTTACGTGTCTCAAAAAAGGCAGTTCGGAATTCGGAGCTGCGAGTGACGACACACCCGAGTTGTCCGTGTTCCAGTACAACAAGTCGGAGAGGCAAGATGGACGACTCCTCTGGTGTGCCTAACTTAGCTTTTTTTACTTCTGGCGATTGGATTTACGCTTCAAAACTCATAAAAGTGGCGTTCGTTTGTGTCGAATATCTTGCTGAACAAAACGTGTAAGTATCATAGACTTATGTTCGCCACAGAGTTTCGGCAATAATCCAAAAACCCAACGGAAAAATCCCAGTGGCTTTTTGTCGAGGGAACCAGGGCGGCGCTGACTTTCGGGTTGACCTACAAAATACGTCATCCCTGCAGCGCTCTATACAGGGGAAACAGTGAAAATGATATTCATGGCTGAACATACAGTATAAACATATATTTCATTTTTTGTTTTTTATTTGAAAGCACACTTTTTGCCATCAATTTAGGCATGTTCTTTCAAAACAAACTTTAACTATAAGGAAAGCATGACAATTCCCCACTGTCTTCTCATTCGGAATGTGAATGAGAATTGGGTTTTATTTGCCAAACATGCTTTTACACATGAAAGGAATTTGACTCCTGTACTAACATTCAACAATCAACGACAATGAGCAAGATTTTTCAAAAGTAGCTTTTGCCTGCAGTAAACAGTGGTGTTATCATGCACAGCAGTAAAGTGGATAAAGTGCATTTGTAACACTTATATATAAGTAAATATAAGTATACTAAATATAAGAAATGTGTGATGGATTTATTGCACAGTGAACATGGCTGTGGGTCTGTACGACTACTGTATATATGATTGGCAGGAATTTCTCTGGGGACATGTAGTGACAGGTCACACGGCTGAGTTAATTGTTCATTAAAATGGTGTTGAAAAGGAATAAGCCATTCCTATATCTGGAGGATTAATTATATTTAAGTGGTCGCCTGTAAGATAATTCCCATATTATCCCATTTTTACTGAGCAGTTAGTTTGTACGAAACAGCCATTCGATGCATATGCGTTATGCATGAGCTCCTCTATATGCTGTAGCGTCCTCCATTCCTGGGGGGGGGACCAATACACTGAAATGGACTGAATATAAACGATCAGAAGAAGGCAGATTTGGAGAAAACAAAGTGTTTGTCTTGGAATGAAGATGAGGGTAAACCCGCGTGTTGAAGAAAAATGTGGCGTTTTTGAATGGACTTCTGGAATTTGTAGTGTAATCCACCCAGCACAGACGATCTTATGGATTGGTACTTTAAAGGTCCCATATTATGAAAAACTCACCTTTTCAGTGCTTGTGCGCATACATTGGGTTCTCTGATGGGCCTACTAACACACAAACTGTGAAATAAGACAACCCAGCCAGTTGTTTAAATATTTTCCTGTAAATCCCCCATATTTTGCCTTACCATTTAACCTTTCTAAAAACACATCGTCCCCGTTCCCCGTTTCCCCAAACGAAACCAATAAAAACTGTGTTTTTATTGTGGATGTATTTATTTTCCTCCGTTTACGTATTGAATGAAAGAAAAAAAAAAGCCCTGAGCGCAACAGGGTCATATAGAGAGCCCCGCCCCACCAAGCCACAACCAGTTCCAGAGGGGTGCGCGGGGAGCAGCAGCTCATTTGCATTTAAAGCAACGCAAAACACAGAAACAGCCCGTCGTGGACAGGAGGGGTGTAGAGGCATGTTGGAATGGCTAGAATGCATCATCTGAGCGGTACAGTATTTTCAGCAAAAAAAACTTCAAAGACATGTTTTGGGGACCATCCGTCCGGTTGTCTAGACGGAATGTACTGGTTAAACAACATAAATGACCTACAAATGAATCTCCTATAGGGTCAAACTTCCAATAGGATTAACACTTCCATCACAGGATGCAGATTTCCCAGGTCATCTAATTTTTTCATATCTCAACATACAAGAGTTCAGTTTTTTGAGAAAAGTAGGTTGGTGGTAGCCCACCTCCAATTTCACCCCATCCATCCATCCATACATCCATACATCCATACATATATACATCCGTCTATCCATCAATTCATCTGAATGGACCATTGATCCTCACAGGGTAAAATAATCAAGGTTAGAAGGTTTACGGGGTTAAGTTAGAACTTTAGGAGGCGGCTGTGTGTTATATATCTCTATATACTGTATATATAGAGATATATAACATATATCTTATATATATATCTGTTGTATACTGCGCTGTATATCTCCATACTCACTTTATTCACATGCACTTTACTCCACATATCTGTATATACAAATAGCCTATCCCATATACATAACTCTATTTCCTTCACTTCTACAGTATTTTGTACCCCCACTTTGTATTATCTTTTCGAGTTTCATTTAATTTTTATTTTATTTAATATTATTGACCTCTTGACTCTTGACTCATATTATTCTATTCACTAACTGCATTACATTTTTGGAATCAGTTAGTTTCAGTTAGTTAGGTAGTAATTAGGTCAGCTATGATGTTCGGTTCAGTAATTATTGTGCATAATCTCCGGGTGCGTTGCAAAGACATTTCACTACATACTGTATATGTATGAACGTATGTATGTGACAAATAAACATCTTGAGTCTATAATGTGAGCTAACATCATTGACATCATTTTCATAGTTTCCCCTGAGTGATCAATGTGTTGCCTTTTGGGAACGTTCACACAAATACGCAAAATTAGGGAGCGTTATCAAGATATGGAAACCTTTCAAATTGTTCAAAGTTCAATAGCATAGAATGGGTGTGATTGTGTCGTTAAGTACAACGTCTCTACGAATGCACGAACCGACCCTTCAAGGTGAAGCGGGGATAATCACGCGGACTGAAAACGTGACGGCGGCCCTGTCTTCAAACGGCGCTTTTTTTCCAAAGTCGATCCTTATCGGCACCGCCGTACGAGATGGAAGTGTCTGACGGAGCCGTCCGAGTGCGTTCCTACTAAACAGCGGTTTCCCACATCCTGACTCTATCATCACATGTTGTACCAAGAGGAATCAGGCTCCTCTTTGAACTAGCCCGCAACAGACACGCAGATGAGCTTGTTATTGTAGCCGCTCGTCTGAATTCGCTGGGAAAGAAGGCCTGTCCCTCTGACACACTTCCTGTCCTTTGAAGAGGCCAAGGGAGAGATGGCTTTGCGGGCCCTATTTCCCAGCTTTGCCTTTGATGCCTGTGAGGAGGTGGAGGGGGTGTAAAGCCAGAATTCCATCTCATTGCCATGGACCCCCAAACCTCCCCGCTCGACCTCCGTCCCCTTGAGACGCGCGCCATTGTGCTTTCACACATCATCAAATCGCGCACGAAAAGGAAGTAAATAACTCCCTCTTTATCGACACGTTAGACAATCGAGCAGGGCGGCATATCGGAAACCTGCGCCCCTTTGTTCGCTTCCTGAGCGGAAACGTTGGGTCCGTCCTCGCGAAGGGGGCCGCCGCAAAGAGCCTCCAAACACCTGCCTGATTGATGAAGGTATTTATTGACCCGGGGGAGGTCGTACCCCGGTGGCCGAGCCCGGCTCATTCCGCCATAAAACCCCGAGCTCTCCGTGGAAACGGGGATAACCGGGCGGGGCGTTCGGGGCCGCCAGAATCAGAAGGACCCCAGTGTTTTGTCTGTGTTTATGTCCTTGTAACAAGGGCCCGATGCCTGGGGAACCCTCCGCGGGGAATACTCCGTGTGGGCGGGGGGTGGGGGACGGGCACGTAGAGGAGCAGCTGCCTGGCGCTTAAAGTGCACACGTGACTGTTGCCTTTATCTGGAGGAACAAAAGGCTGTGAACGTTGTAAAAGGCAGAAGACAATCGTGATTGAAGTACAGTGTTGATTCCTGTAGCGGGAGTGAGTCAGCCCATTGTGCCGGCCCAGCGTGCGACGTGTCGGGCCGGGGGTCTGCGAGGAGGGAGCTGCTGCCCGGCGTGCCCGGACCCCGGCATGAAAGTAAACCCGGCTGATCGTTACTTATGATGGTCGGGCTCATTTTCTAAAGCAATGAAGAATGAACACTCTGTCGTTTGCCGACCTCCCTCCAAGGAACAGAAATGACAGACCTGATACGTTTTGGCTTCAACACATGTTTTTGTTGACTTTATCCTCCTAGTTGTTTCTGCGTTGACCGAGAATAGAGGAGGAGATTGGAGAATTGGGAAATATAAGATGTTATAATTAGAGGTTAGTGTCTCGCGATAGCTTTGCTTACAAATGTGCAGTATATATTTTTTCATTCAACAGCTTACTGTGTCTTAAAACAATTAAAACACGTGCTGATGGCGGTGTACTTCTATTTCCTTTCTGCACAAGAACAAACGATTCTACAACACACAATGAGGTAGGTTGTTTTTTCAATGAATTACTATATATATATATATATATACGTATATACTGTATACTGTATATACACATATATACATATACATACATACACATGCATACATACTATACATATAAACACATATATACACATACAACTACAACAACACAGGCTGAGGTATGTTTCCAATGTATAATATAAATGTATATTTAATACAACACATACAATTAATACTATTATATAATTATAGAACCCAGAATCACCATTCTGGAGCCGACCCTTGCAGCCGCCTGCGCGAGCACCTCGTGTTGATTACACACATTTTAGTATTTTTAGTATTTTAAGAGCTTATTGTGCATAATCACTGGGTGTCATGACATTTCACTGCATATATGTATGAACGTAAGTATACATATGTATGTGACACATAATCTTTTGAATCTTGAATCTTGAACATACACAAAGTCAGCTTCTGCGTTTTAAAATCTGATTTTAACAAAAGTAAATGGGAATTGAAACACACCATTCATTTGCATTGGTGTGTCATTTTTTCCAAATGTATGATCATTTAAATATAAATGCATGTGTAGACATTTTATTGTTTCAGTTTTAAACAGTCCGACAAATAATTATCATTTGAAATGTATTGTATTATATACAGTATATTTACAATGTATTATATGTACAATGTAATGTATTATACAATATAAACTATTTTCCAGTTTCATTCAGTCAATCTTTCAAGCTCATTAAATTATTTTGGGTCGTGGTAATGTGGAAGGCGTGTAAAAACTAAACCGAAGGGGCTCCAAGAATTATACATGCAAACCTTGGAACCGAAGAATCCTTCAGACGGCCCTCACTTTCAAAGACTAGTCTTCATTTGATTGCTGATCCAGAAGTTCTCTATTAGCTCGCAGCGTAACAGATAGGAAATCCTAATGTCGCACTTAAGAAAAAGTATTTTAATGCGGTGACCGCGGCACTTAAACCTCTTAATTCCTCCTCAAGCCCGCTGAGGTCCTTCTGAATGTTTTCTAACCGTGGAGGTGAATGGAGTGAATGAAGCGGGCCTATATTAAATAAACACACACTTTCACAGGCTTCAGGCGAGCTCCTAAATGACCATGTTAAGTCCTTCAGTGTCAGAAAATCTCCAAATTTAGCGCTGCATAATCAATACTTTCAGCCCCTGTAGTCCTTTTTACTATCTGCACTCGGCACTCGGTGCTTTTGAAGCGGCGGGGGTGTTGCCCCATCCAGAACGAGGACACAATTAGTGTATTCAGCCCAAAACAGTGGGGTTCCCCCTTTGATGTGGGTATCAAATGAAGGAGCTGTGTGTTTTTGTCCAAAATGACAGGCTTGCCAGGTTTACTAATGGGTAGCTAATAGAAAGAGAGGTTTATGATGCTCATTAATTACACAGCCTGTCATGTGCTGGAAGAGGAGAATAGAGGAAATAGGGAAAAAGAAAAAAGAGAGCGGAGAGCAATATGTGAAGAAGAGGGAGGAGACGGGGACGGGGTTCGAGAGCGGGAGCACTGTGAAAAACGGGTAAATAGGAGCGAAAGACCAAGGGCAGAGACGGGAAGCGAAACAACCGGCGGGGCGGAGAGAGAGAGAGAGAGAGAGAGAGAGAGAGAGAGAGAGAGAGAGAGGGTCTCCGGAAAGATCTGGAGAGAGAGAAAAACCTTGATGGAGAGCGAGAGGGGGAGAAGAAAATAAAGCACGGACGAGAAAAGAAAGGGAAAAGATAAAATAATCCTTTCCCCGAGATAAGAGCAGCCACCAAGACAGGAGCTTCAAAGAGCAGAAGCAGATCTCATGGGAGCGTGCCATAAACCTTTTCCTCATCTTCAGAGAAAAATTCAGTCCCTGATCCAAACACGGCCCGGCTCTCAGCACCCACCACTCTGCAGGTGTCTGAGGCCCGGCGCCTCCTGGGGTGGCTCACACACTTCCAAGCAACGCTGCCTTTGAACTGCCTGGACTCATGTCGAGCAGCAATGGTGATCTGCACATAAGGTGCAAATGTGAATGGTTAATGAAGAGAAGGGTGGGGGTGGGTGGGGGGAGGAGGAGAGGGGATCACAGCCTGCCACTCCCACCGCGGGGAGGACCACAGATATCCCATATCAGCTCCTGCCAGGGAATCTGCCGTGAAACCGGCCATAGTCGCCACTGACAACGGCTTTTCCAGCGGTATCCTATCTCCCCTGACAGAGCGAGGCCGTGACTTGTTGGCTGTGGGCGTCACACTGGGTTTCGCATAAATGAGGTTGTCAGTAGCATGGGGTCGCCCAGTGACCCGTGAGAGACCAGGCTTCCCTGGTCCCCGTAGGGCTGGGCACCAGTGGGACCACTCAGCCAGACAAGGTTTATTTAGCTAAGCTCTGAGTCTCCCACACATAGAGGCTCGGACAGCCATGGAATTCATTATCCCAAGGCTGTTAACGGGCCGCCGGTGTTTTGAATAGTTTCAGCAGGCTTTGAAAGTGCACTCTTTGCCCCCTCTGCACTCTTTGGTTCCGTCGCAGAGGACGTGATCATATTGCACCGTGTGTTATATCATCTTCCCAGTGTTCGCCTATGAGAGGCGAGCTGTGGCCCACACAGAAAAACAATGGGCGACTAATATCCAAATATTTACCAGCGCCGTCTACAGCAGAGAGGCCTATTCAGAATAACAAGGCCGGGGTTTGGCGCAGTGGGCCCAAAGGCTCTTGTTCCAGTAAGACTTCCTCTCCACAGACCTGCTGTGACCTTTCACCCACAGATGCACAGGAAGGCATGGAAACTTTCTGCTCATTTTGGCAAGAGGAAAGCCTTAAAGCTAGACCTTTAGAAGGAACCGAAACCTACAGAAACCGGCTACAGGGTATGAATGCCAGAGCAGCGGATTTGCGTGCAAGATGTAAGATACTTTGTGTAAAACGCTGCACATCACACAGGGCATGGACACATTTGACATGGTCTTGTTTTGATGCGTTTAAAGGAATCTTGAAAAGAATATAGTTCAGCCAGACAAAGCTGCACAGCGCTGTCAGCAGAAATAGGCACGAGGCCTCACACAGCATTGTAAAGCGAGTCCTTAAAATAACTTTTCCACAACAATAAAACATTACTGAGCTGGCCCACATCCATGCCCACACAATAATGCCCGTGGTTGCTGAGCAAGAAATCCAAGAAATAAGGACTTTTCAGGCGAAAACCGGTAACAGCAGAACTGCGATTCTTCACTGGTGGGTTTCCACCTCCATAAAAATGTTTAAACAAATGTATCTCACGAAGAAGACAGTATTAAAGCAAATCAGTTGATTTTTGTGTAACCTTCGTTGGCACAAGCCATGCAGCCAAGATGAGGTGGGAACACCTCTCATCTCAGTGTTTAAGAACTGAATACAGTGTTTCCAGGTCCGCAGAGAAGAAGTGACTTTGGGCTTCTTGTTTGTTCGGGTGGGGGATTCAAAGTTATTTGTTGCGGAGTGGGATTTTTTGGGGTTTGTTTTGAGATGCGGTGGCTTGTTAGGGAAAATGTTATACGTTCATGTAAATGTCACAAGGTATGTGAAATGACAAGTAATTGAAATCAACTGCAGTTAGAAGTAACTTTACCTGCCACGGATCTCCACGCAAACCTACTGTACCCACCTCACACACACACACACACACACACACACACACACACACACATACACAAACACACACAAAAGCCCATGTTGTCATTCATCCATTATCATATCTATTATTTCCTTAATTGTTATCATTTCCCTTTGTATTATAAATTATATAACTAGATAATAGCTAGTAATTGCTTGTAATTGTCTTTTTTTTTTATCTTAACACCACTAAATAGGCTTTTGTTGGCAAAATTGACTGAACTAAGTTTGTGGTTAACGTCTATTGTGCTCATTATAGATTTTCTTTCAACAAACTTGTTCATTTTCCAGTCATATTTTGATTTATGCAAAGAAGGCAGCAGGCAATATTATCAGTGAAACTCTATTGGAAGTCATGGAAGCTGATTATATCATTTGTAGAATTATTGCAGCCGCTTGATTTCCATCTGTAGATTGTTGTGGTTTTACTACCAAGCCATAATGATGTAGCTGTATGTGAATTACAGTGATACTTTAACAGAGTGCATATACCCAAATGCTTTTATGAAGAAATAAATGCAATATGTGGTGCCAAACCTCCAGCCAAAGAATCAGTTTTGGCTAATGTTGCAAACCTGACTATTTGACAGGTGCAGGTGGATGGGCCATACTTGGACTGTATCTTCCAAAAGGGGAAAACAGTATCTGATCAAGTTCTCCCTCGAACCGTTCCAGCTTTTCATAGACATTCCACAGATTTCTACCTCTGAGGGGTTGCGTGCCGGCTTCCTACCTCCCTCCAGAGCAATAGCATCTACTTTCCACCAGCACTTGATGACGCCTGCACGACTTCACAGATGTTTGTGCGAACGCTGGGAGGAAAATGCTGTAATACTTACACAATGGTACCTAAGGTCATTTCTAAGTCTTTAAAATTGACCAATGAATGCGAATCACAAAGACACCAAACTCTCAGTGTATTAACTTTGTAGTTTTGCAAAACTAAATGAACTACATTTTAAAACAGACATTGGGAGGCATTTCATGATGGAGAGAATATATTTAACTGATAAAACACCATAGATAACTTAGTAATTATATTGGTATTATTAAAGAAATATTGTTTATTATACACATGACATAGCTATACGGACAGTCATGGTTAGGCCCTTTAAAAAGCGTACCTTGATCAAGAAGACCTTAGGAACTACAGGCAGATCTCGAATCTTCCCTTCATCTCAGAGATTCTTGAAAAAGATCATAGCGCAACAGATCATTGATTGATTGATGTCTTTTAATGTTTTATTTAAAAAATTTCAGTCCAGATTTAGAGCAGTTCACTCCATTGAGACTGCACTCATGAAAGTGGTCAATCATCCTTTACTTGTGATAGGTTCGAAAACCTCAACTCGAGCACAGCTCTTGATGCCTGGATCGCCGCCTGCATTGGCAGAAGAGGGTCGGCACTTTCCTGGTTTAGGTCTTGGTTATTAGAGAGGACACACTGTGCTCTCAAGGCAATGTAACCTTTGAGCATCGTAATGTTAACTGTGGGGTCTCACAGAGGTCTATACTTGGCTCCTTGTTATTAAGTATTTTCATGTTAACACCAAGGGATATCACACATAAGATAGCTTTCATCGGGTCTGGGTTTCTGAAATGAAAGGCGCAATTAGAAACATTGGACCATTAATGACAAATAGCGACCGCTAAAGGAAGCCACAGAAACTACACCAACATTGCCAAACGTGACTGATCCTCCTCCATGAGACCTTTGCAGAAGAGGCGTTCTGCAATGGTGGTCATTTACTCGCTGAATGTTCGTCTGCGCTTGCGCAAACTGAAATTAAATCAGTTTGGAGATATAAGCGATGTTCACAGGGCGGGAATAAAGCAGAGATTCACAGGTCTAGGCCCGAGGGGCATTTCCTGCTTAACAGAGATTGCAGACTGCCGAATTTGATAGATTGAAGTTTCAGCGGCCATCAAGGTGATGTATAGATTAAATACACTTGCACACACAACAGCGTATCCACAGCGGGTTGGTGCATCAAAGACTGAATACAAAAAATAAAAATACATAAATAAACAGTATATACGTCCTAGAGTATGAAGTCATGGTACACAAATGACTTGATGGTTATACAGTGAACAGGATGTATGATGGCTCTTGACAATATTGCCAGGGAGCAACTCAGTTTCCAGTGGAATAAAGAGGAGGATGGGGGAGGGACTGTGGTTCAGTGATGCGTTATGTCAGATTCCTCTCCAACAGTGGGTGAAATGACCCCTGAAGCCAGGTCACTGCATGATGTCCTGATGTCCAGCGAGGACCCGCCCTCTCCTGCGAGACGGGCAGTTGGGTCTTCACAATGAGACAATTCTTCTCCCTAATGAATCTCTGTCCCAAAGAAGGGGAGAAAAGATTTGGGCTGGCTTGCAGTCAGGGGCTTCATTGGGCGGTTGGGGGGCGGGGGTGAAGGTAGGAGAGGAAGGGGTGGAGGCTCTAAAAAGCCCCTGTGATGTCGCGGCGCCTGGACGACAGGCACTTTGTTGCCTACTTATGTACAGGAAGAATGTTGTTAAGTGTACCTGTAATATTCGGGGTCAATAGATAGATATGAACAATAGGGAGCTCTGCAATGACTGGAATAAACAATTGTGGTTCCTTGCCATATTATGACACAGATGATGCTAGGGCAAAAAACACCTGTGATAAGAAACAACTATTTCCTGTTAGTTTATGTCAGGTGTTTTTTATCTGACATAAACTACAAGGAGTGAAATGCAAAATAAAATAGAAATTATATGACTCAAAGTTTATATATAACTTATATATATTATAAAAGATACATAAAGAGGAAGAGTGGTCCGTAAAAAGACTCTGTATGAAAATAAATTAATCATAAACAGTGATCAAAAATATGTAATTAAAAATAATAAAAGGTTAAAAAAAGAATGAAAATTTGCTCAATAATGTTCTCATGGCATCTATTTTATTCAAATTGCACACTCCGTTGTTTGACCAGATGCTCAACATGGGCGCAGTAACAGAATCAGATCCGTGTTCTACTGAACTTGTCTTGCTGACAGAGGTGCAGGAGCATGTAATAAACCAGTGTACTGTATCCTGGCACACACACAACACTAAACCAGAGAAAAACCTAACATTTGGCGCAACAGCAAGATATATTACCAGCACTGGAATGCAAATATTTTTCTAGCAAGATATTTGTATATCCTGTTCATTCTCATAGTGTGGCAGTGACCACCCATACGTTTTCTTTCAACCAACCGAAGAATGAGAGAATGGATTTTAAAATTCAAAATTCAAAATTCAATGGAGAAGATTGTGGTGAATTTTGTAAAAAAAACAATCCATTCGTTGGAACATATAGCGTTCTCAAATATACCGCATAGCTTTCAGCCGTGTTGTATCAGTATAAGAGGAGGTATGCTGATCCGAACTTTGGCCCCTTTGCATGTTAAGAAACCCATCTGGCGAGCGTATGGGTGTCATCACAAATCTCTGCGCAAGACCTTCCATCATAACAGTCTTTACAATCACCAGTGAAAAAGAGTGTTCTGTACCTTTCTCAACATGCTGAATCCTACCAGAACTAAGGGGCTCCGGCTTGACTGGGCCAGATTAACAACAACATTGGGTTCAAACGGGTTCCACTCATCTGGATGCACCAGTAAGTCTTTTATGAGTACAGAGTGGTGGAGGAGGGAGAAACTCTCCAGTGGGTTACACAATAGTGTACGTGTGTGTGTGTGTGTGTGTGTGTGTGTGTGTGCGTGGGGGGGGGGTTCATTCCCAGCAAAGTAAAATAAGATTACGGATGTCAGTAGTGAGCGTGTGGCAATACCTTCCTCGTTCGGAATTTATTCAATGAAAATCCTTCCATTTGTCCACACAGGTTATGATGACCAGAGGTCCTCTGACAGCCTCATATCATGTGAATCTACCGGAACATCTTATCTTATCTTATCTCATCATCATCATCTCTATGATTTGAAAAGCAAAAATTCCCATGCAATTCACCAACCCTACACATCCTGTAAAGACTTTAGTCCCTTGTAAATGGGCATCTTCTGGTGCATAACTGCTTCTTCCAAAGGAACTTTCATCCACTTTTCACGACACAGTTGTTCCTGCAAGAAAATGCCAAGGTTTCAACGGAAAGATCATGTCTTACAGCACTTGGTGTGCAATCGTCTTCCACCACCAGACACAATAAAGCACCCTGACAACTTTGCGAGTTCGCAAAATGCACAAATTGAAGTTTTCAGATTATTCACTCATTAACAGGGAAAAGAGTCGACTTTGACCACAGACTACCCATGTAGTAGGAATTATACTACAAAAGAAGAAGAACTTAACTACGTGGCCAAAAAAAAACTTGTAATACCCAGGGTTGAAATCCAAATGAACTGACCTGAACCATGTCATTCTCTAACAAACAAAAGATTAGAAAGTAAAGGATAAGTAAGACTAATCCTGTGCTTCCTTACTGGGCTTAGTGCTCATCCCAACCTGCCCTGCTTTTTTAAGAACTCCCCGCTTTATACACATCCAATCGTCATCTCCAGCGCTGCCCCAGATATAAATCTGTGGCGATGTCTGGTGTCCAAACGGTGTTGACGGAAGATTGTATAAAACCTGCGTGCCTTGCCAGACCCACATGGCGGTTAGCCGCGCCGGCGGTTTGTTTTCCTGAGATCTCAGGTTGTTCCTCTCGCTCTCGTAACGGCTTGAAGGCTTTTCCGCAGCGGAGTCTGCGTCGGCCATAATTGGGAGCAGACGAGGAGGCCCCTGCGTGCCGCCCCGGTGACGTCAGCCCCCGGGCCTGGCCGGTGAGGGGGGGCTGGGGAGGGGTGGAGAGGAGAGGATGGAGGGACACGAGGAAAACTTGCAGAACGCCGGGCGTCCACTCTGCTGCAGGTCTGCAGGTGGGCAGACTGTACCAAAAATAACTAAAAGTGTCGAGGGTAATAACACAGGCCTCATAGAGGATTAACCCTGAGCAACTATTTAGGAGGGGGAGTACCTTAATACCCCGTTAAAGCCCATAGAGGAGTGACTAAGAAGGGCATTTTTTAAATATATTATTTTAATTTGTATTTTTAAAAGATTGACTATGTTATTGCAATTATCCTCTGGGGATGAATAAAGTATCTATCTATCTCCTTTGAAGATGCCGCTAATTATTATAGATCGGACATTTGTCGCATCGACTATCATGAATGAGAACGAAGCAAAACGATCGTTGACTTCTTTTCTTTACTTTTCAGCGTCCATTATCAAATTAAAGGCAGATGTAGCATGAACCCATTTTTTTTCAATCCAAGCGTCCGCTCGCGCCGCCTTTTTTTGTCACGCTTTGCTCCTTGAGGTTGTGTGATCTAAAATGTAAATGCGTCTCGTTAAGCGCTTTGCTCTCGTCCTGGCACACAACAAACCGTGCCCACCCATCGCTGCCCTGACCCATTTCACTGCATGCAGGACATTTGCATGAAAGGACTGGAACTCGATGCCAAAATAAACATCAATTATAGCTGTCAAACACCGCCAAAAACAGCTGCAGCTTTGAACAGCTCGACCAGCAGGCTTCAAAAGGCTGCCGTCTTTAAAGGGTTGCCTCAGATATACCAAAGGCCAGACTGGAATTAGCTTTGCCTACATTAAAACAAAAATCGCCTTCACTAATGAACACAGACAAGATATTTTAAGGAACATAATCCTCCATTAGCATAGGGCCTTTTTCTGCTACAGTTACTACGTGTTTAAAAGGTGGTAGCCATTGCATGGGGGTGTTTTCAGATCGTGCTTTATTAACGGCCGGTAAAAAAAAAAAAATTTGAAGAGGAGCTGATGTTATTTTGAGGGACACGTGCATGTTTGCGTTGAGGAGTTTCCCTTTTACTTTTTCTTTTTTTTTTTTTTTGGTTCATCATTTCCAGTGTGAACACAGGTGCTACGGGCACCGCGGACGCAGCGGGGGGGAGAAAAGTTAAGGCGTCGTTTTTTTTCCCTGCTGGCAGAACCGTTGCTATGATTTGTCAATAAAGGTTTTTGGTCCGATTTGATCCGGCGAGGCTCCTCTCCTCTTGTTCATTTGCTCACACAGGGCTCCCATCGAGCGACTGCCATGGCTCATTACCGCTTCAATACCAAACATATTTTGCCTGCACGGAGCGGATTAGGCTTTGCCCAAGATACCGCTCCTCTTCCACACCGATCTGTCGCGCCGAGGAGAGATAAGTGCTTCCTAATGAAATCACAGGCGAGATCCAGGTGAGGAGGTAAATATAAAACAAACCATAATTAGTATTACCTCTTATCAATTCGGGAATCTTGTCAAGGAATACCAAAGAGACTGAAGGAAAGCCCCTGATCTCCAACGGGGAGCGTCACAAGTCAAAATCCGCGATGCGATAGGACGAAAAAACTAGGCCACGCACCACTTTTAATAATATAATCGTATTTGTCCTGGTGCGAGGGGAACTCATGAGCATCCTTTGTAGCCGCACGTCTGGGGGAAAAATGTCTGAAGTGTAACGTGTAACAGGATATCGCCAAGATCTCTTGGACAAACACTTCTCAGCCCGAGGAGCCGCGCCTCCGTGTGTACGGTACGTGCGAGCATTAGGTTTCATCATTGTGTTTACGCACGGGCGGCAAAGCTGACCCGTCTCTGAAGCCTCTCGCCAAGCACCCAGAGAGCAAACACATTTTCGCCTCGCTCAACGCGAGTCAAAGTGCAAACAAATTAAGTAAATCGTGAGGACACCGCGGCAGAGAAAAAGGAGGACTTGGCCCTCCTTTGATCTGACAACTTTCGGGGAGGGATCTCCCCGACGAAATCTTAATCTATCTTGCATATTGCAGATTAGCCCCCACCGCCCTGGAAATGCGAACGGTCTCAGACGGTCAAGGTAATTCGGACCCGCTCCAACCCGCTTTGATCCGAAAAAGCCTTTTTTTTCACAGATCCTCCTGCGCAAGAGTTCAAAATGATTTTGTCATCGCCGAGCACAGCCCCTCCGCCCGAAATCCAGCGTCGGTGCTAAGCTCCTCCGAGCTGCCAGAGTTGCTGACAGCCAGCAGAGTTGAAAGCACTTTCTAATGCTGATGATCAGTGCGGATGACTTGCCGCTAATGGGTTACTCTCCCACTTTTTTTTTCCCGCGCTCCGTCTCATACTCCGGGACAGGAAAGACACTTTATTTCCTTTCAAGAAAGTTACGGCTCAAATATTATCTTGTTTGCTCTTGTATTCCTCCAGGCGTACACTCAGACGGAGCGACAGACCCCTTTATGCCGCTCCCCGTCTAAAGCCTCCCTCGCCGTGCTTTCCGACTGTTATGTTGAATCGGCCGCGATTCACGGCCGCCTCGCCACAGTCGCTGCGGCCCGATTGGGTGGGGTGGGGGTGGGGTGGGGGAGGGGGGGACTGGGATGCCCGTGCGACAGGCGCGGTGGAGCCGAGCGTCGTGACAAAGTGTCTGAAATGTGATTAAAGAGCAAGATAACGGGGATGAGACACAAAAGACCGTTGGCAGACGCCTGTTGGCAGACTCTCCAGAATTGAGCCTCAAAGCCCGCCTGCGCCTCTACCTGTTTCCCTGTCAGCGCCGCTCACTTAGAAGAAGTGTTTCTCGCCGCCTCTTTTCACCTCGCTCTCAGGAAGATGTCAGCACTCAGTCTGAGTTTACTTAACTCAGAAATAGACTTTTACTCCATTTGGGTCAAAAGCCATACACTGTATGCATATTGTGGTTTCGCGGCCTGCGTCATTGATGGATCCATCAGTTTCCCCTGTTTCCCCCCACGTCCCAGCGGGAACTGTTTCAAGTTAGTTTGCTTGCCCGGGCGCCCCCCCCCCCCCCCCCCCCCGCCTCTAGATTTTGACTAAGTAAGCCATTACACTTCCCGGGGAACAGTTTTCACATCGAGAAAGATCTGCTTTAATGAAGCCATTTATCACCAACGTAACAAAAACAAGCAACACAATGCAGAAAATTCTAGTTAATTGATCACTCCAACAGCTGCCGGACACACCGCCGCAGGTCTCTTCAAGGCTCTAGTGTTCCCCGGCCTCGTAAACAAGAGCCCGCGGCGAGACGGAGCCTTGGGTTTCCCGACGTGTCCCCCCTCCCCGACTTCTGGACCTGCTCCCTGGGAGTGGAATGTCTCTGAGCTCCTCTTGTGAAGGCTGTTGCGAGGCTTTCAACTTCCGCGCAAATATGCAAGAAATCTGCTAAGAATTTATGCCTCTCCGCTGGGTCACATTTGCACACTCACGGCTAATGAAAAGCCATTTTGCGGCGTGCCTCACTGCGCTTTGGGGTGCAGCCCTAATGGTAATTAATTGATTCCTCGCACAACTCTGTGGCAATTACAACAGTTCTTTGGAGAAATGAAAGGGGGCTGCCAACATGTTCTACAGTAATAGCATAACCTTCTCTTCGACAAAAAGCAGAATTTGTGATGCCTTACCACAGAGACTGCTCATTAGAAGGGGGAAAAAAAGACTGTTTTGTGCCTTTATTAAGGGAATATTTTCGCCTTTTGCCGTTCCCGTTCTCCCGCGCAGCAACAATGAAGGCACAAAGGCCAGGGAGCCTCATTTTACTTAAGTTTTTCAATGTTGAAACTCTGAACGATTGGAATGTAAATAGGAATTCATTCAGCATCATTCTTTAATTCAAAGAGGGGAAAAAAAAAAAACTTTAAAAGCTGTTTTATGCTAATGTCAAGCTTAATTGGCATTAGAAAAATTGCTCTGGCATGCTGAGGGGCTCCAAGATTAGCCAGAAGAGAAGGAACAAGATAAAGCCTTCAAAAGGCCTATTTCAGAGGAATTATAGCTTCCTTTGAACATCTTCCAAGTTTTAAATACATTAAAAGCCTGTTGGCATACATGAAAATTAAGCAGTACCAAAGTGTTTCAAAGAATTCATGGTGAATAAGACCAAGGGTGCAAGGATAAAATGCAAGGGAAACATGTCCCAGAGGGAGACACGGAGGAATCCGGCCTTCTCCCACAAGCCTCTCCGCTCCGTCCTTTCTTCTCCCTATCCATTCCGCCTGCATCTGACGGCCAAGTGGCTTAGCACAGATGAAAAGAACAACGGTTAGGAGCTCCCTTGGCAGGAGAGTCCTCGCCCTGTCCAACGGGGCCAGTGATGGAGGGTTGTGTACAGCGCACATAAAAGTCTGCTTAGCCCGCACTCGGCACCGAGCACCAGGGATCCCCTTTATTCCTGTGGCATTCTTGCCAGACACTGGAGAAGCTGGGTAAGGGAGGGTCTGGCTGCAGCACACAGTCCCATAAATGGATCCCTAAATATGTAACCTATGCTTGGGAGTGGGGGACCCCTCTTGGATGAGTTGCTGGGCCGTAACGCCACATCAATAAACATGGCCTTCAAGCTCAGATATTCTCTGTCTGAAATATAATTTTCTTTGCTACCATGCCATTCCTGAGTAAGGAAATTATGGTATGAATAAACATAATGTCCCTGTAATATTAGTCTGTAGCCAGGGGTTAAAGCCAGTTCATTTTTGTTGCGCAACCACTAGTGTAATTACCGTACTATCGATATCACTTGTTATAACCGTAATAACTATTATTAATAAGTTATATTTATAAGTTTGTAATCACGTCAATTCATATTTTCATAATTTAGAACATTTGGGTCCACCCACCTCCCAAATCCAAATGTACCTACTACAGCCTTGGAAAAACCTTTTTAAGTCATTTTTTTAAGACTAAGGGGGACCCGTGGATCAAGGTTGGAGGGCGCTATAATGTTCCAGATGTGGATGTAGGATACATTTGCCAGGAAAAAAGGTTAGTATTAAATGTGAAATACCTCCTGGATTACTTTTAAGGAACCATTTTTTTACCCAGATACTTGAAATGATTTATAGTGTCTCACGATATCTTGAATGGGGAATCTCAATCCGCGTAATATACGTGAATATATCATTTTATTTAGCTGACCTGATGCTTTCCCATCCTCCAGATAAAGAAATAAAAGCAAGATGCTTGGCCCTCACCTGCCCTCCCCACGTTCCACTGCTGTTCCGCGCTGTCACTCAATCTCAACTCATCACGGGGTTCGGACGTTGCTGTGGAGAGTGACGCCACATAACGTCGAACATCAAGCCGTGCGTTCCAGTCCCGGCGGTATTCGGTGTATTCGGTGTATTCGGTGCCTTTGCGAGGTTGGCGGTCTATCACACTGAGGTCATCGCAAATCTCACTTACGCTCCAATTCCAGCGAGGAAACCACAAAAACACAAGTACATGACAGTAAACAATGAAGATATCTACTGGCTTATTACCTCCGCGGAACCACCTCGCGCTTCGTTTTCGGTTATCGAAATATATTATCACCGGTGCAAAAAAATAAAACAGCCGCCGTCAGATGAGAGCTCAGGTGGGGATTCGATCATATTCTTATTACACTAGTTGGAGGTAAATAAACAGGCTTGGTTCGTCGCTTAGCCACGGACGCAGGACGCCCCCCTCTCTCCTGTTCCTAAAATGTACGGCGTCAACACGGCCATGTCGTCTTGTATGCGAGGGGATTTACATTGCGAGGCGAGCAGAAAGTCGAGTCCGGATTTTCAAGAGGCCGAAGCACTTCATTTAGAGCTAAGACGATTAAGATCAAAAGGTTAGCGGCGGAAGAAGACGCTCGAAGGACGACCTTCTGGAAGAGGAGAAAAAAAAAAAAAAAAAAAAAAAAAAAAGAACCCATAGCCCTCACACTTAAGCTGCACAAGTTCACAGCCATAGCCAGACAGAGTCCATTCCTTCACATCCTTTGAGAGATGAAAGGCCAGATTGTACGCTTGCTTTGATTCGGGCTCAGGCCCAACAAAGCCCAAAGAATGCCTGGCAAAGTTTGTTTTGTGAAACCTCAAAGTTCCTTAATGCAGCCCCCCCCCACCCCTCCAACCCCCCACCCACCCGCTTCACCTCGCTCCCATTAAACGGGGCCGAGCTGAGGAACCCATACAATGTTAATTATTTGGTTTGCTGTGATGCAAAGCCATAATCTGAGGATGTACTGTGTCTCTGAGCTTTTTGGGACCAAGGGGGAAAAGGGAGGAGGATGATGACAGACTACCCTTATTTCGTTGAAATACACCATGAAAAAGGCGTCTGAAAGAGTGGAGCGCAGCCTCTTGGACACCAGGCTCTAGAAAAAGTGACTATGATGGTATGTTTCATGTCGTCATTTTGGAGGAAAGGAATGAAATGCCCCAAAGACGAGTTGTTTTTTTTATCCAACGTGATGTATGTCAACATGGCTGGCAAAGCTCCCTCGTGGCTGAGCTACCTTGTTGTTTAGAGTAGGGTCAGCGGCCCAAGATTTTATGACTTGCGCAACGGCGCTTTTGGCGGTGCAAGTCTCGATGTGCAGTTTCTATTATCACAGCGGTTTTTCGGGGGTGTTTTTGTGCAAAAACCTCCCCTTTGGGGAACTGTGTTTTGATACGCAGTGCATGCGTGAGGAGCATATGAGTAGAATTTGCACAAAAGTTTTAAAGGAACTATTTTCAGCAAAAGAACAAGGACACATGTACATGCAGTGTGCCCACACAGAGTGCATGCTTTTAAAAACTCCAAGTACCTATTTTCTGGCTGATATTACCACTTATGGATAGAAATTGTGCAATTCCACGCATTCTTTATTATGGATCATATAAAATAATGATGAAATTTCACATGTTCCCAAAAAACTGCAGCTAGTTACTGAGCATATCAAATCTCTGGAATGCACGCGTCCAGCCTGGAAAGGTGTTCTAATAACCTGTCATGTGTGAAACAGAACACATGTTGTGCAACGTCTGAGCTCAGCCAGTTTTGATAAAGACCGTGGACGAAAATTGTACATTTCTGAAATTCCAAAGCTTTAGATCAGCCCGACAAGAGACTCTGTTTGAAATGAATCTTTCAATAACTTTTCAGAGAAAAAGCCGAGACCACAGGCATCTGATTGTAAGCTCTCCCTTTGAAATCTATCTCAAAGCACTTGGATGCAAAAGACGTTCTGAATTAAACCCAGAGAAAGCCCCTGCTAAACAATAATAGGAAACAACGTTATGTTGCGCCAGTAAACTTGCATTTGTGCCCGCGCTTCAGAGACGACGCCTCTGCCTCTGCGCTCGGGAACGCCGCAGACTTCAAATGCAGATCACTCTAATTGGCGCGGCCCCTTCATCTTCAAAACACCACTGACAATCAGCAATCCGCGCGTATAATAATGACATAAACAACACATTTCTCGCGTCTGTTGGACGTCTGAAACGGCACTATCAGAGAGTACACAGCTTCCTGTGATCAGAGCCTCCGCATACTCGGGGCGGTCCGCCGGAGAGGCAGGAGCTACGATTACAGCACATTGGCATTTCGACTGCCCGCCGCTCCCAAACACATGAATAATTTCCGCCGCGCTAATTAAGTGGGCAATCACTTAGATGTGTCTTTCGCCAGGCGGGGCTCTGTGGCCGCGCGGTTTTTCCACCCCGTCACTCCCCGAGGAACCCGGTCGTTCCCGCTGTTTCAGGAAAGACGATGCTTTGCTGCTCGACAAAACTACGCAATCCGAAAGGCGGCAAAAGTCACTTGCAGGACTATCCTAATTGAACACGAAAATAAATAATATAGTGAGTTCAATAATTTAAATGGGCTCTGAAAAATAAAGAAGGAGCTTAGTTATTTCCAATTTCCTTTGCTTCGACTGATATCATTTACAGGCTCATCTTATTACTTATTTCTTAATTAATCTTAAATTATGTTGTGGTCATGACTTAATGACTATGGATGAATGTGGATCCTGAGGCAAGAGGAGTTGAGAACCACTGTTCTAGGTGTGTGTGTGTGTGTGTGTGTGTGTGTGTGTGTGTGTGTGTGTGTGTGTGTGTGTGTGTGTGTGTGTGTGTGTGTGTATGTGTGTGTGTGTGAGTGTGTGCATGGGTGTGTGTTCTAGTATATCATCATCTGCCAAGGTGTATTGGCGCGCTTACATCCCTCCATTGTGCGGCAGCTTGACACCGCACTATTGTTGTGACACTCAGACCTCCGTGTGGATAAGCCGTCCACTCAGGGATGATGAGCTTTCTGCCCCGTGCCCACCCGTCCGGCAGCCCCCGCTCGGGTCTCTCTGTTTTGACGGGAGAGACAGAGTCATTGTTGTGTTGCTGAGGGTCACTGTTCTGCCGGTTTTTAAAACCGCTCTGATCGGCCCCCGGGGCGCTCCTGCTTCCGCTAGGCCTGTTGATCTGCCCCGGTGGCGCCTCCGGTGACGTGCCGTCGCTAAGCAGAGTCAGCGACAGACATGGCAACCGGGGTTTGAGAGTCTGTATGTCTGTGTTGATTGTTGACTAATACAGTTAACATCACGAATAAGCTCCTTGGAGATTTAAATTTGAATTATTTGAAATACTTGAAAATTTGAAAATACTATCTGTATTATCCACAGTTCAACAACTTTGACATCAGTAACGTATTGTTATGTAGTTGATATTTTTGGGTGAAGGCTGATTCTCATTTTCGAGGACTGCGCTCTGTGTTCTCATCAATCAAACCCCCGAGACCCGGGTTTGATTCCCGTCACAGGTCCCATCTGTGTGGACTTTCCCGGTGTTTCTGCCGGCTCCAGCGTCACACAAGGTTGGTCTAATTGGAGACCTCAGGTCGCCCCTAGATGTTAATGGCGACCCCGTAATGGCCTGACAGCTCGTACGGCCTATCACCCTGCTTCGCGCCCCGAGCAGGCGGGGATAGGCTCCAGCGACTGCAAAACGGTAATAGGCGGGCAAAGAAAATGACAAAAACTATTTACGGTCTCCTATTCTCAGGTCATTACAACCAAAAAAGTAAACCGTAGCTGTACAAACTGTCTCCGGTGAAGGGCATAGGAGTGAACTCGAACGATATGGACACGGCGATGTGAAAACAAACAACCGTGCATAAATATAACGTCAGGTGAAGCAGAACGCCAGGATCAATTCCTCAATCAAGGCTCAGTGGTGGCACATCAAAGTGAACGCTGGGTATTGTAGTGTTGTATAATGAATCAAATGTCTGCTAGTGAGTCCCAATGGGAACCATCTGTAACACATGGCCCCTCGCTCCTCATACGCACATACTTGCTGTGACTGCTCCCATATTGAAGGCATCTGGGGAGCGGAGCGGAGCCAAGGCCAAGTGGAATGGTGCGATAATTAGTCTCCGCATTGATGTCATTGTTTAAAGCAAAAAGAATAAAACATAAAAGCCAGGATTTAGATTAGCTGGCCGAGTATCGCTCCACTAATCTTTCAAGGAAACTGTGCTGTAATAGAGAGATTCTTCACATGATTTACCTGCGGTGCGTTTTTTTTTTTTGTTTGTTTTTTTTTGCTTTTATTGCAACACAAGCTGTCTTCCATCTATTGTGCGGCTGCCAAATCGCTTGGCCTCTCTGTGACAAAGGCTTGGCACGGCGACGGCCGCGTGTTCCGTGGCCCTGAACGCCGCCGCCAGGTCCGCAAACATTCCTCCTTTCGAACCTTCCACTAACTTCCAAATTCCCAGAGTGTTGACTCGTACCGGGGCTCTAAACGGTATTCCGGCAAGTGCTTTATGATCTGTGATGTTTAGGGCGGACGCTATTAATGTGCCGGCGTCTTTTGCACGGGTAAACTGATTTAAGCCGTGGCAGGTGCCCCAGAGCACTGAGTCGCTGCACAAAGAGGGCCGCTGTCGTGGCTTTGTAGACAGGATATCCACAGATGTGGAGCCAGACCAGATGGCATGCACTTCTGAGACGGGGAGAGAGAGAGACACTGGAGACAGAGGGATAAAGACACGCAGAGCTGAAGGGGAACGGGGACGAGGGCCAGACACAGGCTCACATTAAGCTATGTGAGCGTGGCCATGTGGGCCTGACATTTAGCCGGCCTGCGACTCTCGGCCGACTCTGTGTGCGTTGCCTCGAACATGCCTGCGGGCCACTGAGGACAATGACAGCCTTCTCCTTTAACCGGCATCAAAAGGGGGGAGATGAAAACAGCCACATGACGGAGGGACCCTCAGAAGTGTAAAACGCAAATGTAATATGTGAATATGGCTCTGTGGCGCGCCCGGTCCTGAAGCCCAGCCTTTAAACAAATTGGCCTTGTTCAACCTCCCCCACAACCCGTTCCCATGCAGCCCCTCCACTCTACACGTCGCTGGAATACTTTCTCTTGAGAGAGAGCGGAAGAAATGAAACGAATAAATGCATGCAAAATAAAATAAAATAAAATAAAAAGCTCTTTAGGCCCTCGGCAGCTGTTTTTTGTTTTGTTTTGCTTTACATCTGATGAAAGGCAGTCGCATAGCTATGGCAAAAAAAAATAAAATGACTATAAGATGAAAGCAACGCAGCAATGTAGAAGTAAATAACGTTCAATGCTCGCTAAATTGAGACAGAAAACAAAAAAAAAGGGAGACACAGCCAAAGAAAATAATCCCCAATTAATGAATGGTACAACACCTCAGAGAGCCGGATAAAAAATAAAATTCACCTACAAAGGCAGAGCTCTAAAGGATAGGTTCACTGTTTTCAAGTCTTCTGGGCTCATTAAAGCAACCGGCTGTAGCCAGCACCACGCTTTATGGGATTCTGTAGCAACTGCAAAAAAAGTTATTAATCTGCTGCTATCCCAAAAGAAACACACAAGGCGCCGACGTCCTCGGGGCCACGGCGATATTTCCGATCAGGAGTCGTCATTTTACACGATGTTTCCCTCGCCCTCATTCAGTCACTGCTTCCATTCGTTCGTTTCCACCGATGTCACGACCGGTCAGCAAAGTCAAAAATGGAGGGAAGAACCTCAGAAATCATTCAGAAATCATATTGGACGCAAGGTCTCTCGTCGAGGTCCAAAACGTGCCCGTGCCGCAGGAGGCTTAAATTCCACTCTTGTATTTACCAGTTGATCCACCGGACATGCGTACAGTAGAAAATACATATAGAAACAACCGCCAGATGGAAACCAGAGGGGTCCGGTAAAAAGATAATCCAGCCCTGTTAAGCGAAGCCCATGACGCCACTGTCCATCTCTGCTCCCGTTGAAAGGAGGATCCATTAAACATGGAATTTCAGTCCAATTTGTCTTCAAAAGGGGGGTAAAAGAGCTCATTACGTGGGTTCTGCTCTTTCTTAACTATTAGATAGGCTAAGAAAGAGAAGTTAGTCATGCCTGCTTATCTCGCAACCTTACCAGCACAGGATTAAAAGATGAAAGGCAGAGTTGGTTTCGTATTATAGAAAATGTAAGCTCCTTTTCGGAGACGCCCTTTAAAGCCCGCTCTCTCACCCGCTCCCAATACTTAGATCAAAATGCTTGGATTTCACATTCATTTCATCCACTGTCCAATGCCTAATTTATGTCCACACCTCTCATATCCAAAGTGAGGGGAGATGTAAGCGGCTACTGATCTATTTCAAAGTGGAACCTTTAAGACCTTCGAGTCAGTTCCCCATTGATTACACGCTCCCAGTCCATCCGAAATAAACACATAACTAAATTTCAAGGGAACTTTGAAGTGCGAGCCGAGCCGATAGGCGCGGCCCCGGAGCCCCGGCGTAATGAAAAAAGATTTCAATAAGCACTCAATTAAACACTTGTAGGGCGAGAGCCGGAGACTAATGCAAGCACAATGGCTGAGCCGGAACTTTCGGTTCCCGGCGGCTGAGCGGCCGTCCAGGGCGCGTTGGGAGCGCCGGCAAAAAACGGGGTTCGGGCTCGGCCCCCCGCCCCGACGGCCTCGTCGCTGGGGAATGTGCTCCGCAAACAAATAAAAACACCGCGTCTGACTCTTGACTGAGGCCACCCCTTATCACACCACGCAAATAGGTTACGAGCCGCCCCGACCTTCAGACCAAAGATAAAAATGTACAGACGTTAACCTTCAATTGTAAAAAAATAAATTAATTAATACATAAAAAAAAAAAAAAGCTTTTGTTTGTTTGGTTTTATTGTTTTATTTGAGCCACTTCCAGCGTGTGCCTGCGTGCCAGGGCAATGGGCAACTCAAACAAAAATGAATTCACAGAGTGAAATAAATCTCTAAAGAACGTGCAAGGTTGAAATGTCGGACGTCTTTTATGAAGATAAGAGAGACGTTCAGGTGATCCCGTATGAATGATAACTCAAGTTGCATACGGTCGGTACCACAGTAATATTGACTATTCACATTATGCCGGTGATCAGATGGAATACGCTGCAGCCCTATCAGAAAAACACCAGATGACAAAATTACTAAAATTTCTGCTTCCATGATAAACACACTGGCATAAAAATCTGCAATAAATCAGATCAGTTTCTGGCCCCGCTCTGGCAGTCAAACATGCTCCTGGGCCGCAGCGTCGCGTTTGCTCTCTTCCCCCTTTCTGGGATTCTGATGGATGGGGGTCTACACGGGACCAACACTGAGATAAGAAACAGACCAGAGCCCTCACATCTGGTCCCCCCCCCCCCCCCCCCTTTTGGCACACACAGCCCAATAAAACCCTGGAGCCCAGAGGTGTAGACAGAGGAGGCGGGCGGAAGCGGGGCCCAATGATTTCAAAGCAAACATTTAGGTCTCTGTAGGAAAGCAGAGTGGACGTGTGGATGCACCACCTGCCTTATCGCTTCATGATAGAAAAAAAACGATCAAACCGGTCACCTTCTTTCGGGGGAGATACGTGTCCGAATCCAGGGAACAGGTCGTCATAGTCAGTGGTGGAAAGAACAAATACAAGTACTGTTATTGTAAGTATTGTTAAGTTGACTGGCATCGATACCGACTCGAGTGTATTCCGTTTTGGAGACTTTCCCCCTTTTACTCCAATGCATTTCAAAGCAAATATCTCTACGTTTTTCTCTACTACTTTTTTTCCCCCTACTTATTCTATTCTATTCTACCACTCTACTTCAAAAGCATACCCTGCGCTATTTTGTTTGTAAATTGTAATCAGGATCGGCATGAGCACTCATCTGCAGGAAACAAGGTAGAGTGGCACTTCATTCCGGATTGCAGGCTCTGGATACGACGAGGTCTTTGACTTCCATTAGTTTAAGTAAGTTTACGAGTACTTACATACTTTTACTGAAGCAGATCAATGTTCTCGGTTTGACATTAACGAGGGTAACGCTGCGTCAATTTTGTGCCGTTTGTACTTCTAAGTAAAAGGTCTCTGTTCTCCAGCCACTCACTGGTTGTTATCATCGGAGTCTGTTTATTGTGCCGAATATGCAAGGCATTCGGTCACGGTATAGTTGGTGCATTGTAGTGAGGGAAAGAAATAAATAAATAAATACATAAATAGACTATAGCGCATAGCGATCTGGTGCAAATGGTAAAAGGACACTGGTGTAACCGGGACCGAACCAGGCGGCGGCGGCGGCCGCGGGTTCCTCGGGGCTCCCGGTCTCTCTGCGAGGGCTGGGTGTAAACGAGTGGAGGAGCAGCGAGGAGACAGGCTTGGCTGGAGATCATTAGAGCTTGTTAGTGTCCCCGCTGCCCGGGGCCCGTTGAGGGGCCTCCGCTCGGAGAACCTCCTGTGTGATTCCGGAGGAGGAGGGGGGGCGGGCAGGAGACAAGGGGTAAGAGGGGTGTGTTTTGGGGGGGGGCGTTGAGTCCCCACCACTTACAGCCGCCCCAAGAGACATACAGCAGCTCTGCAAGTCTCATTTTCATCTGCCTCATCCCCAAGGCCATTAGGCAGTTTAGCAAGGAAACGGCTGCTGAAATATACATCTGTCCTGGTGTCAGCACAACGCAGCTCTTCTCAATCGGCGCCGCCGCCGCCACCGCCGCCAATCGATTCAATATTTAAATGGCGGGTTGCCTCATGCGTTTGATCTGCGCTTCTAACGAGCGCCGTCTCCCCGCACTGACAGGGATCTGGACAGAGCGGCTGTTTACTGTCAGGGAGCGAAAAGTGCTGCTTTCCGTTGTTTTTCACGCGTCGACAGGATCCGACGAGACGTTTTGTTTGAGTAACGGGCGCGGAGGGCTCAGAGAAACGCACGGTTCAGCACGTCGACTTTATTTCTTCGGGACTTCTTAGCCGGCGCTGGATTTCTGTCTGAATCAGATAGCGTTGCACGTCGGTTTGTGCAACTTAGACTATTCAAATAAGAAAATATCAAATATGATGACACAAAATAGGATGGTGCACCATCACAGATCTTTCTCTCTCTCTCTCTCTCTCTCTCTCGCTCCCCCTCTCTCTCTCTTTCCCCTCTCTCTCTCCCTCTCTCTCTCCCTCACTCCCTCCTCCGGGATAAGACGGTGCAGGAACGGGTTCTTAAAATCTGTATCTTCGCCATCCTCTAACCCTTAAGTGAAGAGAGCTGATGAGATTGGGAGCTCGCTCTCCCCAAAAAACATATTCGGCCCTCAGACGCCCACTTCCCTGCCACCGCCTTACAATGCACGACCTTTGAACTTTGTCCACCCCGAGCTGATCATCTGACAGGAGGGAGCTCGTCAGCTCCTCCGAGCGTTGGCTTCTGGGTGGTTTGTGGCCGACGGCACAAAAGATACAAAGATCTTTGATTAGATCAGTCGGAGTAGAGCGCGAAACGATGAGGACAGGCGGCCTCTTGTGGACACAAAGTGGACCCAAACTGGATTTACCACATTAATTACCAAGTGGAGCGCAAACCCCAGGCCCCCGACGGCGTCAGCGTTGCGCGCTGCCTCCTACCTGATCAATAGTCGGCTCCCCGTTCACAAACAATCAGCAGCGAGGGAGCAGGATCACATCTGGATGCCGCCATGGTGACGGAACACTGATGGATGTTTTCGCCGTTTGGAAATGTTTCAACATGCAGAAGAAATGATGTGACCTGTATGAAATTACTTTCTATGTGTTGTATGTCCTGCATTACACGTGAAAGTAATTACCCGGCCCCAAAAAAAGTTCAATTTTTCCGATATGATGAAATAGAAAGTTTAGGCCGCCCCCCCCCCGGTGATATTAGACATTTTCCATCCAGTCGCTTCTCGTCGTGCCTCAGCCTGTCGGCCATCCTTTGAGGGAGGCGCCGATCTGTTGAAACAGGGCTTTAAACTGGTCATCTGTGAGATTATTTTCTTCCAAACAATCCCATGCGGATGCTTTTTCCATCGTTGGTGGCAGGCTCCGCCACTCCCAGCGTAAAAGGCACTGATCAGGCAATTAGATAACGTTGTCGATCAGATAAAGCAGCGCGGGTAGTTGCCATCAGTGAACCGTTGATATGGACGAACATTCACAAAAAAAGGAATAGAAAACATCCCCCCCAGCCTAAGGGACCAAGAAAAAAAAAAGAAATCCAAACTCATTCGATAATAAGAAGGAATAACTTGGAGGAAATAATTTGAGCGTCTTAGAACAAAGATGAGGGTAAAAAACATTGTGTTTTCAAACATTATTCTGGGGCCTGCGGTGCAATCCACCCCACCCAGACGACTTATGGATCACCAGTTTAAGTCGACAAAAACAGACCACGCTGGGTGCTCTCAGTCCTGAACCTGCGCTCGGTTTCCGATGCAGTTTCCAGGGAGTCTGCGGCGCCCTTTTAAGGATGCTGATGTGCAGCATAGTGTGTGTGTGTGTGTGTGGGTGCGAGAGGGCAGCAGCATCCCGGCCCCCCCTGGCAGCTCGCTCCCTCACCGCGGGCCTCCCCCGGGGGCAAGAAAAGGAAGATTAAAACAAACAGGAGTTTAATCAGATAGGCCTCCGCGTCTCTGTGCCGGGCTGCCGACAGAAGGAGCCCTCTCCAGGAAGGCTGCCCGAAATCAAAGCTTCCTGCTCGCCACTCGCTGCTTTGCCGATCCATATCACAACAACAAAACCAGCAGAAACAATTATTTATTCCTTTTGATGTGGGTTTTGAAGTTGCAGCCCCACCTCCTCCGCCTCGCCCGCCTCACCCGCCTCACCCGCCTCTCCACCTTCCTTCCCCCTTCTCTCGCCCCTCCCCGCCAGCTCTGGAGCTTTCTACTCCTGGGAAACAAGGTAATGTACGCTTCCCTGGATGGGGGGGCGGTGGCTTCTGTGGAGGAGCAGCACCTCCCGAATCGTCGCCCACCGCGGTGTGGAAGAGTCGCTGAGTGACTGTTTTAATCAGGTGGAGTGTGATCTTCACGACTTTAACTGGGGGAACAGGTGGAAGTTAAAGGTGACGCATCGCCTCAATCGGAACTTTAATTGGCCATCTGTCATCCTACTGTCCGTGTGTGTGTGTGTTTGTGTGTGTGTGTGTGTGTGTGTGTGTGTGTGTGTGCGTGCGTGCGTGTGTAAAAACGTGGATGCATTTTTTTTAGATGCACAGTGATAGGCACAGTTATTTCTTCCTATTTGTTCGCTAGGTGACAATTCCAGGATCACAAATTAAAAGCTTGTCAGTTGGACTTCTGGATTGTGCAAAACTGCAAATTGGGTCGAACTGAAGTTCCCAGGTACTTCTTCTTTCTTGACCCCCGTGTGATTGTTATGTGATATTATGAATCCGACAAAACTATAACAATCATTGTTTATCACAAACATTGTGAATTATTCCCATTTAAAGGTTTTTTTTCATGAAATTATGGTATAAATGGATAAATAAATAAATAAATTGATATATATATAAACTAATCAGTTATGGTTAATGAGAATATGAATGAATATGAATATGAATATGGCTGCTTCTCAGAGGAGCCAAAATGTTGATGATATTTAGTCACTTCTGATAATATTGAGTTATTACTGATGTGAATATGTTATTACTCATAATACTGTGTTATTATTATTATTATTACTACTGATGACACTGAGGTATTTCATTTTTATTTTTTATTGTTATATTGTGTTATAGCTGTCACAAGGTTTAGTGTTTATTGGCAGATTTTTATTTTGTACTTTGTTAACTGTTTTCCAATTATCCATACATTTTCATTTTTCATATTTTAATTGTATTGCCATATTATTAATTTTTCTCATTGTGCTGATGTGAGTTGCTGGGATGTCCCAATTTTCCCTTGGGATCAATAAAGTACCTATCAATCCATCTATATGAGTTATTATTGATGATACTGAGTCATTATTGATGATACAGAGTTATTACTGATGATACTGAGTTATTACTAGTGATACAATTACTGATGACTCTTAGTTATAACTTATGATTCTGAGTTATCGCTGATGATACTGAGTTATTAGTGATGATACTGAGTTTTTACTGATGATTTTGAGCTATTAATGGTGATACTGAGTTATAACTGATGATTCCGAGATATCTCTGATGATACAGAGTTATTACTGATGATACTGAGTTATTACTGATGTTCTGACTTATTACTGATGATACTGAGTTATTACTGATGTCCTGAGTTATTACTGATGTTCTGAGTTATTACTGATGATACTGAGTTATTACTGATGATACTAAGTTATTACTGATGATACTGAGTTATTACTGATGTTCTGAGTTATTACTGATGATACTGAGTTATTACTGATGTTCTGAGTTATTACTGATGATACTGAGTTATTACTGATGTTCTGAGTTTTTTCTAATAATTCTCTGTTATTAGAGATACTGAGTTATTACTGATGATTCAGAGTTATAACTGATGATACTGAGTTATTACCAGTGATACTATTATGGATTATTCCAAGTTATCAATGATGATACTGGGCTGTTTCTGTCATATATAATTATTCAAACTGCTTTTATCAGTGGATGGAGGCTGAGGCTTCCCAGTTTCTGATGGATGGACTCAGCTTGCAAATTAGAATAACACAGATAACCTCTTGACAAATACAAACCGTATGAGCTAACAAAAACAGTCTCTCAAAGACTGACATGTCTGCAAATTGCTTTTCACCTCGATGCTGAAGCTATTGGATAACTCCGCTGCCCCATGATCGCCCTGCAGAGGGAGGGCTCCTCACACGTGCAGATGGTTATCATGTTTTTGTCATTTGCTCAAAGTTGTGACGCTCTAAATTCACTTAGTGAGGGGCCACAGCATTCCACCGCAACAGTTTGCCATGTGCATTTTTGACAGGTCACATTTTATATGCTTTTGGAAATATCAGGAGAATTGTGGCTTCTGCTAAATATCATCAATTTGAATGTGCATTCCTTTACCACATATGTTCCTGGTCGAGAGGTTTAATCACATTTTCTTCACTGTTTAATGATTTTAAGACGTTGCTTATCTAAAACCAAGCAAAAACAGCCAGCATCCGCATCTTGACTTCATTAAGGAATTCTGGGATTAATGCATTGTTACTTTTCTAGAAAATGCCTTTCAAATGTATCTGAAATGGATAAATCATGAAATCCTAGTGTAAATCACGATTATTCTGCACCAATTAAGAATCAGCTTTAATGGAAGGCATTCATGCACCATCTTCATATCATTATCTTCAATCTTGAAAGCAACGTGTTGTAGTTGAAAAAGAGTTCTGGTGCATTTGTAGACGTCATGACATCATGCTGTACTAGGGAAAGTGCAGCTAATTATATTCATTGTTTTGTGGCGCCTATACTTTGTTTGCAGAGGGCTGAATATTGAAAGAACGAGACTAGAGCCTCATTATATTAGTTATTAATAGCCTCGGGAGTAGTCTAAGATATTAATAATAACTACCCCAATTCCCCTCAGTGGATTAAAACAAAAAGAGTCATCTTATCTTCAGGAATTATTCTTAGGCAAACTAGGCACTTTAAGCAAACTTTCTGTATTGATAAAAGAAGAAAAGAAGTTGTGGAAATATTTGTCTCACACATGGTCTAACATAAATAAAATAATCTGCCAAAAGACACCGACTTATCACATAACACAAAATATCTGTTCATTCAAAACAAAGCATGTCGACTGGCTCATTTTTTGACATTTTGCCCCTGGGCTGAGAGACGTGCCTGGTGGATTTTGCGTTTCTTGCAATCCTCAAATGAAGCCATCACATTTCAACAACGCAGGTTGATTGAGCCAGCAGCAAGAATCCGACATGCCGAAAAATAATTGTGTTTAACTTCAATAATAGCATCTGGAGTAACACTGAATCCACAAAGCAGTAAACATGTACACCGTAAAAAGTTTGACATTTAAAGCGCGTACCCGAATGGAGATATAGAGCCTGTTAAGCATTCATTTTCAGTTTGAGGTTCTTTAATTTGCCTCTTTTGTCTGTCTTTTTCAACTGGCCTTTAATTAAACCCCAGCTAATTACACAACTCTTGAATGAGCCTTGCATCTCCAACTGGGCGTGGGGAGCAACGGAATCCAGAGAAGCTAAAAGTGAAACAGCAAACTGACACCCAGACATTTAACTCTCTGAACACGTCCCACGTCTCAGCCGTGTTAAAGACCATAATGGCTGCTTGTAATGTTGTTAAGCAGGGAGTCGAGGCTCATTCTTTTGTGCCACGTATTTCAAGTGACTCTTGGTTAATGCCAGCTGAAAGAGCCAAAACGATTTTCTTATTTAATTTAATTAAAATCATTTTGATTTACTCGTGAAAGAAAGAAAGATACCAAAGCCATTTATCTGTCTTTAGAGGGTTGTTTTATACAGAGACCCTCTAATAGACGACCATGTCCCCAATTTCCAGTCTCTAATGACTTCTACAAGTCTGCCAACTAAAAATATAATAAAACTCCTGGCATCTATGGCAATCGTTTTTTTTTTACATACGCAAGCTTTTTTTTGTTTTTTATTTTTTTGCATTCTTGCAAGATTTCACCTCTGGGCTATACTTTGTTATAAATTACTTTGAGGCAGTACACACTATATAGGGAATGTTAGGTCTAAGAATTGCTGCTGTGGCTTAACCCAATGTTCACCATTTTGAGGATTTTTGTTTGCTAAGGAGAACTCCTCTCCATCAATTGTCATTGCACAATAATATCGGGCGCCTTTTCTCACGGTATTCTGCTTAAACAGTATTTCTGCATCAAGTACTGTATGCATGAAATTTGTGCCGGTAGAACATTGTGGAAAAATGTAATAATTCTCACCATTAAAGAATTTTTTTCACTTTTCAAATGGTCTGAATCATCTCAATCATCTTAATCAATACAATAGCTAACAATGCTAGACTACTTACTATTTGTAAATTTCTATTCTTTAAAATATTTGGAATGCAAAAGATCTGTAGCTATTCTGCAGCCATGACAGAGCAAACTTCATCTCCCAATTGCGGTGGTACTAGGGATGCAAAAAGTCACGACTGGGATGAACCACATTCGGGTCCACTGTTTGCGTAGGGCAGTTTGTTGTCAAGGGTAACACCATAGCAGCACAGCAGTATAACAGTGATATGTTTATCCAGGAGTGCAGATCCAGAGCCAAGGGATTTTGTTTGTATGAAGAACTGTCAGGGCCCCAAGACGGAACCCTGGGGGACACCAGTGCTGAGAGTGTGGTCTGGACAGGGATCCTGTCAGTGAAGTAGGTGTGAACCAGAAAAGGGCAGAGCCAGACATGTCAAATGCAGAAAGTTCACGCATCTGACATACTTCCTTTGAACATGGAACAAGTGTGGATTTAAATATTTTTGCTTTGGTTGTCTAAGATTAAAAGCACTGCATTTCGGGACCAAGCCATGGGCTCAGACCCGTTGAGCTTTCACACTAAAAAAATATATGGACGTCGTCACCACAAAGGACACAGGGATGGGTGCATTTTATTATCCCTCAAAGCTACAACCATTAACAGCTTTGACAGGCCTACACAGTCCAGTGGCTTGTCAGAAAACTACTGGGAAATCTGCTGTGCTCTGTCGAAGAGGAGCCCGGCAACCCAGAAGGCAGCTAACTAATCCCCTGGCACTGGGGAAGACTGGAGGTCGGCAGAGTATGACTGAGGCATGCTGCTCCACTGAACACCTCCACACTGGCTGCTGCTGCCTATAAGCCCGCTAATGTCTCTGGAGACCTGTCTACCTGTCTACATCTCCCATCAAACTGACACACGCACAGGGAATTTAAAAAGAAGAAAATGTGTTGAATGCATGTAATTTATGCCTCTTTAGGTTAGTGTTGATTTTGGTATTATAGCTGTGTGATCACTGAGTATAACTACATGATGATAATTTCATATTCTAATAAAACTAGGAGTATTGGCTATGAGGTTAGGGCCTTGCAGCTTAACATTACCCAACACTTTTGAATGTAAAAGGACCTAGGTCTTGTGCTCCAGGCATCAGTGCGTCCGAGGAGGAGAAATGAACCTGCAGTGAACTGAGAACTCACAAAAAGTGAGAATTAATTAGCCTGAATGAAGGGTAGCGGCTTCTTTGCAGGTGGTAAATGAATATAGCAACATGTGACAAAGAGCCAAGCTTCTCTGATTAATACAGTGTCTGACAGCAAGCACAAGGCCTGACTGGCACATCAAAGCAACCACAAACACGGGGCACTGGTGGCATTTACAGCTAAATAAACCCCCCAATAAACTGCCGGGATCGTCATCCTATTTCCATCACCACTGATGTTACCCCATACTCAGTGTTGACCATTCGGAACGAATTGAGTTCCACTCAACAGGGGACAGGCGCTTTGAGGATAACTCTTTTTGTGAGTTGCTTTTTTGGGGGGGCACAAAAGAATGGACTGGACTTTTTTGTCTGTAGATTCTTAAAAGAGAAAGAAAGGCAAAGGAAAAAACAAAACTCTACCTGTTTTCTTTTGGCAAGACACTGCCTGTGCCTGCAATCCCTTTATCTGCCTTTCATTAGAGCCTCGCTCGCCCTCTTAGTAGGGCGGGTGTCTGGGAGACTTTCTCCAGCCTGTGATGTTTCTGTAGATTACAGTGGGCCTTTGAAGCTGCTGCTCTCCTCATTGCCGGGGCCTCAGACGGCCCCATGCCATCTGTCAGATTGACGACAAAGTAGCGGAATGGAGCCCAGACACCCTCTGTTGATCCACACTTTTGTCTTTTATGTGTCACATTTGGACGTCGCACGGATGCCACACCTTTCTAATCTACTGACGGGGCCCGGCCTGGGAGACGGGCTGCTGGCGAATACAAACGCTGCTCACCCACAGACAGGGGCTAAATAATCGTCCTGCTTAGTTCCTTCTACCTGTGGGCAGAGGCTGGCACATGAGACAATTACCGCCGTCCCCTCATGGCGACGCAACACAGACCCCACAAAACGCCTCATTATTATACTGGATACAGCTCACAGAAAGGTCCTGATTCATCATGAGATTAGGGGAATGACAGCTGGTTACCAAACCAAACCTGAACATTTTCTTCTGAAATATTGTTTAAACTTCTGAAAATATATATATAGATATATATATCTATATATATATCTATATATATATAAATATGGCAGTTCCGCCTGCCACATGCCACCGAGTGGCATTTTCAGGGTCCTCCGACACAGACACAGGCAGAGATGTTGCCAACACACCAGTTTATTGGAGAGAGTGGCAAGATGTAACAAGCAGGGAGCAGATGGACACAGATCATGACAGAGGCTCTCTTCGTGTGTGTTCGGGGATGGGTGATGTACCTGTTGCTTGTTGATTGCTCTGGCAAGCAACAGGCGTACAGCCACCTCTGATACCAATGACCTTGACCCAAGACAGATGTGGCTGCCAAAATCAGACCAGCCACAAAATGTCTAAATTGTTAAACCACACCACAATATATATATATATATATATAAAATTGCTTGGTGTACTAGTTGGGGTTAAGCACATCAGGACATTTCAGATAAGGCATTTCGAATGAGGCCATTCGGTTTGCTGATAACACTTTTTTTGAGAAAGAATTGCTTTGCAATGAAATATTCAACATTTTAGCCCTTAAATTCATCCACATTGCTAATATTTTAATAGAGATGATAAAATAAAAATGTATAAATTGATCATGGATTTCATTCCACTGATCTCAATATCAGGAAGTCTGAAGAGTTTGAATGTCAGTTGTCAAATGAGTTAGTATTTGAGTATTTTAAACACAAACATGCTGGTGGAATGGCTCTTCTGGGATGCTGAGCGCATGTGGACCTGTGAAGGTGTAGCTGTTTGTGGATGCCGCCCTGCTGCAGGGGTCCCTGAAAGGCCCCTGCAGCACGGCCGCACCACAGGCGACGGCCCCACCTCGTACGGCGCCCGCTCCCTGCGTCTGGATGATAAACTCTCATTGAGTTTGCAAAGACCATTTCCCAGAGGCTGTCTCTCAGTTTATATGAACTTTCAAACGGCCGAGGATCTGACGCAGGATCGTCACCAAGCTCGCAAGGCTTTGAACACATCTCCCCTGTGTATTTACTCCGCCCCAAGACCACTGTCTTCACAGGCTCAGGGAGAATAAAGGCTCGGATCGACAGAAATCAGCGGTCGCTCTCCCTCAGCCCCCACCCAGGCCCCAACCCCCTCCCCACCCTCCCTTTATGCCTTGTCACACATGGTCTCTAACTAACACGGACACACAAACAAACAGATGCAGATACACACGGAGGGCGAAACAATGAGCACGCCCGTAGACACACACACACACACACACACACACACACACACACACACACACACACACAAACCAAACCCCGAACAAGCCTCCACCACAGCTTCCTACATCAGACTCCTCTCCCCAAGAAAAAACTAAAGAACAACTTCCAAAAAAGAGAATAATACATTAACTGCCTTAAAGCAGGGGTAATGTTAAACTACAAAAACATTAAGCAAGTCCAATGAAATATACATTATAGTAATTGGATCAGAGAAGGCCGCGGCTGACAATCGGAGGCGGCGGATGCTAATGACAACGCATCCGACGGCTTCAAATGACTCCCAGCCACTTCAAACGCCGCTCTGCCTTGGTTTTCCTGCAACGGAACTTCAACCAGCCTTTTGAAATTGGTCTGGTTGGGTTTGGGGAAGAATAATCAGCATGTGAGGCGTCAGCCACCGTACAAAAGTATAAGCTCGGGCCCGCGCCCCCACCGACCCAGCGACCCGGGAAGAGGCGCGACTAAAGCGCCGCGGCACGGGCCGCGCCGCGGATCGGGTCCAGAACTGAAAAAAAAACAAAAAAAACGATCATCAAAGCGGCACGTTTGAAATGTTTTTTTTTTGCGGATAAAAATAGCGCCGCCGCACACATCACCCTCCGACTGAGTCTGAGTGATTGATGCTCAAAGATTTAGGTTTGACAGACTGGCAGGCAGGAGAGAAACTCGGAGGCAAGGATGATCGGCTCCTCCGCTTTGATGCGTCTGTGCGTCTTAGTTGTGATGGCTGGTTACATCTTCAAATCCCATTACGCCTCGACAGCTGTAGTGACCCCAAACGTTTCAAGCGTCGCAGCCGCGCAGCCGCCCCGACAACCCCCGCCGGTGAAGGGACACGCCTCTGGCCGACGCCCCGGCCACTGCTCGCCGCGCGGAGGCTGATCACCTGAGCTAATTTGGATGGGGGGGGGGGGGGGCCGCACCTCCACCCATCTTCCCAGAGGTTGACCTACAAATCTTGCGCAACAAAAACTCTCCGACTCCCTTAGAAGGAGAAGCAAAAATAGACTGAAAAGCAGGAAATCAAAAGGGAAAATGAGATTCTAATACGTTCAGGTGCTGGGGAAGGATGATTTATGGGATTCATGGTTGTTTGAGGATGGCGGAGCGTCCCAGTTCCCCCGCTCCCAAAGAGAGAGGGATGACGACGACGGGGCCGACGACGGGGAATAGCGCCTAAAAATATGCCGTGCACCGGTTATTCACGCGTGACCCCTGAAAGCGGAAAAGAAAAAGAAAAAAAAAAAACGACACGCCACGATCCACGCAACAGCTCCGTCCCGTTGCTTCGGGACGGCCTGGCCCAAAGCGGATCGTTCCGCCGGGTTGACCCCTCAGTGAAGGCGGTGGCTTTGGTTCGGCAGCACGGCCCATCTCAAGCGTCTGTCGCGGACGGAGCATGTGCAGGACAGATAAACGCTCGTTTGAGTCTGGCTGTGCGTCTGCAGAGAGACCAAACATCGGCCCACCCCGGTCCTCCCTCCATACCTCCATCCATCCCTCCATCCCTCCCTCAATCCCTCCCTCCATCCATGGATCCAGCCACCCCCCCCCCCCCCCATCCACCGAGCGGGACGCGGTTTCCCGGGGTGCAGCCGCCCCGCTCGGAGGCTGCTTTCATGTGGAAAGCGCGTCCCGCGGCCCCGTCAGGCGCTCTGTTGCGACAGCGGATAATGAATTTCACGACATCTGCCGTTTGTTATCCCGTGTTTGGCACAACCGGGCTGCGTTTAATCCGGAGCTGGGAAAGTGTGAGCGGCTCGGCGACTGAAACAAAGCAGATGGATCCCATAGCAGCACAGCAGGACTCAGTCCCATAGCCTCGCAGGACCGGAGAGGAGCACTTCCTGTACGACTAGCTTTAGGAATACTTGAAATGTAACTGATATAGAAATAAAAACGTATCGTTTTCTAGTCACTCATCGTCATATATACAGTATATTACAGGTATATTAAAGGTAATGTGTTTTTATATATCAAAACAAGAGTTGGTTACTTGGTGTAATTCAAGTGTGCATGTGATTTAATATTATTGTTAATATAAATACATATTATACATTTATATTAAATAACATACATTTCTAATATAAATATAAATGTATATAAATAATATTATTTTAGAGTCCGATTAACATTTTGAATGTTCAATAATATAGAATTTCAATGATATGCCAGAAAACCCCCCAAAAAAAGAAAAAGAACAAAAACAACAACTAACATTTACAATGCAATCCAGACGTCCCCTAATCTCTAATTGGAGACCTGTTTTTAAATGTTATTTATATTATCATATTACATCAGTAAATGATTTAATAGTTTGGTTTTCTCGTTTTCTAAACTTTAACCATTTCCTTATTGGTTCATCTTTATATGATATATTATATGAATAGTGGCACTTTAATATTGATAGGAATTTGGTAGGATCCACTAGGGTTTAATAAACTGGGGATGCGGTATTTTATTGATGTTTAATGTATTTATATTCCATTTTAATATTTTTCCTCGCACTGTACTGTGTTTGGCGACAATGCCCATCTGTGGCAATTGCAATGCCTGCAGACAATTAAGCATCATCCTATACGTCCAAATGACTTCTCTGACATCTTCATGGGGGAATGGCTGGAATGGCGTGTGTGCACTATCTCCTCCCCCGAAACCCCCCCCCCCCCCCCCGCCTCTTCATAAAGCCTGGAATGTGCTTCAAAGTATGCACACTATCTTCCACCATGAATAAAACATCTGTCATTCATCTGCCTGTACAATATGTGCTTGTTTTAACAGAGCATAACAGCTCCGAGAGGGATGGGAGCGCAGGGCCGCGTAAGATAAACCACAACCAGGCGTCCAGGAGTCAGTCGGTCGGACTCTCTCTCTCTCTCTCTCTCTCTCTCTCTCTCTCTCCCTCTCTCTCCCCCTCTCCCACTCTCTCTCTCTCTCTCTCTCTCTCTCTCCCTCTCTCTCCCCCTCTCCCACTCTCTCCCTCTCTCCCTCTCTCTCTCTCTCTCCCCCTCTCTCCTCCTCTCTCTCTCTGTCTCTCTCTGTCTCTCTCCCCCCCTTCTCTCTCTCTCTCTCTCTCTCTCTCTCTCTCCCCCCCTTTCTCTCTCTCCCCCTCCCTCTCCCTCTCTCCCTCTCTCCCTCTCCCTCCCTCCCTGACCAAACTCCATCACAGTTCTGCAGATGTGACAGCGCAAATGATGCTTATTAACGCGGGGCCCCAACCCTGGTTCGTTCGGGGTCCGTTCCCTCACCTCCGGGGGTCGGTCAGGCTCCCATGTCGGCCAACACATCGGAGGTTGCTCTCCGCCCTCGTTTACCCTTCCACACCCCAGCGCCACCACAGCTCCCGTCGGGGCGGCGGAGTGACGTCGGCTGGAGCCCGTTCCCGGACCCCTGCACTGACCCCTCCACCTCGGGAAGGGCCTTTAACTCCTTCTACCCGTCCCTGGCGTGGGCCGATTTTCCTCTGAGCCGACTCTGTTTCACTTTCCGAGCCTCTCCTTTTATATATTTTTTGATTATTTAAAAGATAGGAGTAATGCCGCTTTCGGGCGTTTATTGTTGTCCAGGTCATTGTCGACGGCTGCGGTGAACAGCGGCAGGGACTTGTGTGCGTTGCTTGGGATGAAAGCGTCTCGGATGCAAATGTGTGGGAATGCGCTGACGGAACGTCGCAGATGAATCTCCCCAAACGTGTCCAAATCTGAATAAAAGTAGAGAAGAGGAAGGAAGATCCTGTGTGCGCTTGATTTGTCCACTTGAGGGGGCGAAAAAGAGTAAAATGTGGAAGGGCCGGTGCTGCGGTGCCAGTGAGTACATGGAGTACTGGCCCCCTTCAAGTACTGATTATATGCTAAATTACTACACGTGAACGTACAGCCAGTGTCCATGTTGCTCGCATGCAGTCCACCGGTACAGTTTAGAGGGAGATATTCTCACATGGGTTGTTGCTAGAAAGGGGCGGTGCCTTCGGTCAGGGGTTGCCAAACTGGGGTCTGTGTCGGATTTGCAGGGGCCCCCAATAATAATCATCAGTAGTCGTTTTTATTTATTTTTTTGCTCGTCATTTAATTTTTTTTTTTTTAGCATTGAATTTTTTCCTCCAGATATATGACCTCACCCACACTGGTGAAGTTCATTTTCCATTTGTTGTGAGATTTGAGGTTTAAGATAAAAGTTCAGGGGTTCAGCCAGAGTTTGGGAAGTGGGAGGGAGCGGGGGGGGGGGCTTAAAAAAAGGTGTGAAATATTAAAGCAACGGCTCCCTCTAGCGGCGATAAAGGGAAGCGCGCCGTCGCTGCGGTTCTCCGTCCGACCAGCGGGCGGCGCTGTCAACCCGCGGCCTGGGTTCGACCCCCTTCGACCGCTTCACCGCTTCCGGGGCGCAGGGATCACAAAGGAGAGACACAAACAGCCGCTCGGGAGCCGCGGCGGACGAGCGGCGATAGAGAATGGGCAAGAAGCATAAAAAGCACAAGTCGGAAAAACACGGCTACGAAGGTAAACTGTTTGCGGGCCGCCCCGTGTTCTCGCTCGGGCCCCGGTTTGTAACGTCTTGTCCGGTCGTTCCGCGCTTGCTTAGCGCGGCTAGCTCATGTAGCCCCGTCCTCCTCCAGAGTTCAGAGGCAGCGCCAGGGGCTTGAGACATGGCTCTTACCCCCTGCCCCGCAAATGTTTTATATTCATCCCCGCCCCCCGCCCCCCTTGTCCTGTTTATTTAATCTGACTCGCATTTAAAGCTATAAAACCACCAAGTGGTGCATGTAGCTTTATCTAAAACAGAAGATGTGTGGTGAAGTCACTGATTCTAGTAAACCTTGACGTTGAAACACCTTTTCGACCACATGACTCGCTGTTACTTGAGGGCTTTGTTGTTAATCCCGTGGAATCAACATTTCAGTACTTACTGTACAGGTCTGTGTGGTACCAGTTGGGGGTAGTGGGGCACTGGGCATATCGCAGTGACAGTGCCTATAATAGTGTAATAGATGACAACTGTGTACAGACAGTAGATCCTTTTTCACAGTAGACATTTTGACATGCCATGGAAGGGGGAACGCAGCCTGTTTGGGTGCTCCTCTGTATCACCTCAGTGAGAAGGACACCACTGAAAGGTGTTAACTTCAGCTGTGTTCAACCATCAATAAGCCCATGTCGGTAGGCTGCTGGCAGCGGGTCTGGGATACCAGAACTCACTGTTGAGCCTGCTGAAGGTGTAGTGGGTGGCTCGCTTGATAACCTCAGATAAATACTCTTGGCGCTCATAGTGGTTGGAGCTGCTGTATGGAGTGTGATGGCTGTGCCTGAGGTTCTCTTCTTAAGTGTAGGGACCAGTGTGTGCAGTTGTTTGGCTAGAATGGACTTCCGTGTGTAGCCCCCTAGTGGGCCCCTTTCACAGCAGACATGTTTATGTCTGCTGTGAAAGCTAATACCATTAATTTTGGTTTCTGTTTAATACTGTGTCCCAGCATGGACAAGTCCTGCACAGTTGACTTCATGTTGGTGTAGCCTCACTCCTAAACTCAAATATTCCTGCTACGCAATATCAATTGGATCCCATTCAGGATGTGAAATGGATAAGACTGTGGAATAGTTGTGGTCTCTGGTGAGCACAGGTTCCCAGTTCCTAATTAATAACATTGGTTTCACCAGTGTTTACCCTTCCTTGGCGTGTCAACATTGTACCCGGGAAAAGGTTCTGTTATCAGCACAAGTGGTTTGACATTAGATCCATTTATTTTTTCGTATATTATAGCTTTGTCACCCGCGACAATGGATATTTCGTCAGTTGGACGGTGTTTACTATCTAACGTCAGTGAGTTTGCTTTGCTACGTCTATTGACTGTTCTTTGCCCTGCCGTCGCCAGAGTATGGAGAAAGGCCACTGAAGTTGGTGTTAAAAGTTGCTGGAAATGAAGTGACTGCGGGAAGCTCCAGCCTGGACAAATCGTATGACGAACATTCCAACGATTACGACAAGCATAGGGACAAGAAGAAGAAAAAGAAAAAGGATAAAGAGAAGACTTTTGGGTCACCTGATGATGACAAGGGAAAGAAAAAGGTAAAGTGACATTGTTTTACTCTCAAAATCTCATGATGTCGGTCTAAACAAGATGGTATCAGAGCATCCCTACTTGTACAGCTTCCATTGGAAATCTCATGGGATATTTGATGTATTTCTTGCGTTGTGCTAGATGACAAAGAAAAGGAAAGGACAGGATGCGGAGTGGGACGAGCGGGAACAGAACAGAACTCCCATCCGCTCGGAGTTGGACCGACTGGAAGGTAACTTTGTGCCTGAGCGAGAACGCTTTGTGACATTTACTATTGAAAAGTCACCGGCTCCGCTGTGATCTTAACGATGGTGTTTCTTTTCCCTTCATTAGAAAAGGGACAGACGCCTCTCCAGGAAGCGCTGAACCAGCTCATCAGACAGCTCCAGAGGTGTGACATTTACTGCAAACTGGGACGATTACTTTTTCCAGCTGTTCTACATTCAGGACGGCCCTGAGTTGTTTTGTTTGGTAACTGGTGTAAAAGCTGTGGTATTGTTCTGTGTTTTAAATGTGTGTCCCCCTGTGCGTTTCATTTAGGAAAGACCCCAGTGCTTTCTTCTCCTTCCCAGTGACTGACCTCATTGCGCCTGGCTATTGTGCAGTTATTAAGTGGCCGATGGATTTCAGCACAATAAAGGAGAAAGTAAAGAAAGAGTTCTACCAGTCCCTGGAGGAGCTGAAGGTAAGGGTTTGGTGCTGTTTGCTAGAGCAGCAACAGCAGTTGTGCCATTTTTATGTGAAATTTATTTACAGTTAAAGGATGCTTGAATACTGTTTAATTGGCGGGGGGAGGAACCTTCGAGCCTAAACAAAAGATAGGTTGTGACCATTTTGGTGGCACATGCAACCAAAAATCTGAAATTTAGCAGGTATAAAAATATATTTTTAACATACACCAACTGGGTGTGCAGACATTTGCCTTTGAACAAATACAAACAGACTACTAACTGTAGATTCCTTTCAGAGTATAGAGCGGGATTTTATGTAATTAACTATTTAAGGGTGTAAAGATTCACCGATATGAATCGGAAACCGGCTTTAGCATTAAAGATGCAAGTACATCGATATGCGGACCCTGCATTTAGTATCAATCTAAATGTGCCATCAACCGGTCGATGGCCCCATTCCATAGTTACGAATCGTTTGACTGAAGCTTTGCTGCTCATTCTACTTCAGTATAAACTAAGCTGCTGGGGAGGACTCACTGATCTAACGTTACAAGTCATGTTACTTTCAGAATTCTGATTATTTGTTTTGTTTGAAGACATGGGGAACTGCACAGCTGAGCAGGAATTGCTCCCTTTCCATTTATGCAATCCACTTTCCTGATCCCAGGCGGAGCGGGACAGTCTCTTAGCTGGGTTTAAAAATGTTTGTTTCACACCATATACATAAGCATATTCCCTCTATCTATTCCATTTTATTTCATTTTATTTTTACTGTATTTTATTTTATTCTATATATTTTTATTTTATTCTATAAGTATTCGACTTACTGTATTACGTTTTAGGAGTCAGTTAGTTGGGCTATTAGAAATTTTTCCTAGGACATATTGTGTGTTATCACCGGGTGCGTTACATTACATTTCACTGCATATGTGTATGAAAGTATGTATATGTATGTGACAAATAAAAATCTTGAATCAGTAGATACTAACAAAAATAAATAGATCTAAAATAATTGATCCTGACCTAAAAAAATGTGGGTGCACCTAAATGATGTGCTTGTACACCAGTGCCACCAATGTAAAAAGTTAGTCTGCAGCCCTGTTTGACTAAAATGAGAAGCTTGCAATAGAACCATGTGTCTTATTGATTTGCTTGTTTTGAATTTTATGATTTGTTTTGAATTTATAATGTCACATTTTATTTCCCAGTCTGATTTTGGAAAGTGCGAAACAATTATACCCTGGAAAGCCTTGTGAGCTTCTAGTTTTCAAATAAGGAGATTTAAGTATCACAGTGATAAAGCGTTTAGTGAGTTTGTCCTATGAAAAATTATAAATGATGAAACAACATTTTAAGGCCTTGGTTGAAAAAAATGGGGAACCAATCCTTTAATTCTATTCAATGTGATAAAAAATTAAATGTATGTGTACATAGCTACTGTAAGCTTGTGTGGAAAAACTATGAGCTCAATTTTTTTTTCTTACCCTCCATAAATGTAAATGACCAGTTTAAAAGCCGTGGTGTGTTCTAAGCCAGTGTCTAACATTGTCACCCATTATGCTTGAATGGAACACAGTGTGAGCAATTGATCTGAAATGGGATTGGTTTTGTCACGCTGGCAGGGGAAATTCAACATCTTGCGTGTGTTCCGTTGCTGTGCAGGTGGATTTCAGGCTCATGTGTGAGAACGCCATGACTTATAACAAACCTGAGACCATCTACCATAAAGCTGCCAGGAAGCTGCTGCACTCTGGGATGAAGATACTGAGCCCGGTACGAAACCTACGTCCCATTAAAACCAGATTATCCTGCTGTTGCTCCACTTAATCAGCAGGGGGAAGCCATTAGCTGCAAATGGATTCCACATCCTCATTATGAAAGAGCCAAGTTTTTGCTTGTCAGTCAAACCATTGTACTCTTTTCACTTTTGCACTCTTTTGCACTTAGACTTGTCATGAAGTTTTCTTGTCTTGTTTGGTTGACATTTTCCCAGTTATCAGAAGCTGGTGGATAACTCTATTGGACTCATTGCCTTCATGGTTTTTTTTTTATCTCACCTGTATCTGTATTATCATTTTTTTTCTACATATGTCCACTCGGGTACAATCAACATTCTCTTTCCTGCAGGAGAGGCTGGAGAGCCTGAGGCAGAGCATAGAGTTCATGTCTGGTCTGGACGCGTCAGCCAGCAGGCCGGCGAAGACCGAGGAGGAGGGCGGCTCCGGCCTGGACCAGACCAGAGAGGGGCCCGTGATGACGGACATCAGTGAGAGCTCCCAGTCGCCCAGCACGCCCAGGTCCTCCCCTTGCTTTGACTCGCGCGCTGCGCTTATCGCTGTTTCGTGCGGGTGTAGAGTTTAGACGTCCTGCCTGCGCTGCTTCTCTCGAACCGGATGATAAGACTTGAGCGTAGATTCTGATCCCTCTTTAGGTGGAGCCTGTTTTTATGTTTCAAACGGGATTAGGTCAGCGCTCCCTTGTAAGTGCTCAAATTGTTTTGTGTAGGCCTGACACAATTTAAAATGGCAATGACACAATTTAAAATTTGACACAATAAAAGAATTTGAAGCACTCTCTAGCCGATTAGAAGTGAACCTTCATCCAGGTCTCGGCAACTGAATAGGAGACTGGATTTCTAACAGTAGCACTAACTTTATTTGTGCTGCTGCTTAAAGATGATATTTCTAAAAGTCATACATGCTCTTTTGTGATTGTGAATGATTGGGTAGTGTTTGGGTTAATAGGCTATTGGACAGTATTTTGCTGCTTATTTCTCAGAGCAGGAAGTCGTCCCCCCACCCCCCTTCCTCTCGTCCACTGTCAAAAGCGGCTGCCACGGTAACAGGTTTTTAAAAATTAAAGCAGCCCCAGCAAAAAAAAACAAAACATGACCTAGCTAGCGATCAATTTCAAATCTGCAGAAAATGGGCCTTGTATGAATTCATATGTCCTTGTGAATCTGTTCTTTTCGCCCAAGTGCCTGGAATGCATCAGAGCAAGCTAGGTCTTGTGTTCTTTCAGCGCTGTACATCTCTGACGCAAGTCCAATGGCCTCTCGGCGTGCTCTCGCTTCAGATGTTGTCACCCCAAAGGTGTGGCATTATCTGACTGACAGAACATTTTAGCTAATGATTACTGAATGATTAAACAATATGCTGCCAAAAAAGTAGAATGTTTTTAATCGTTGATTAATCATCAGTTTAAATGTTCATACAAATCAAGGGCTTAATTCAATGTCAAAGGTACTTGAGCGGATCCACTCACAAGGAATGTCATCTTAAAATGTCATTCATTAAATCATGGGTGTTGGCACATAGAAATTATAACAGCAAACTGCTGGGGATCTTTGTGATTTCCGCCTGAACAGCCTTCATTAGCCTTATACCTTTAATGTACTAATGTCCGTGTTTTAATAAAGGCATTTCAACATGTTACTCCTTGTATCACCTTGGATCTACATAAGTATATTTGACACTGATATCCCCTTTTTCCAAAGAGCATTTTTTCTTCCTTTTTATCATACCCGAGAAGGGCTCAGTTTCTACTTTTCTATATCTAGGTTCCTAATTCTGTTTATTGACTTCAATTAAAATTGCTGAGGGAATGAGTGGCTTGTGAGTGATAATTGACAAGTTTGTTCATTAATTTTTGCATATTTTGCATTTGAAACAAAAGAAGCCGGTTGGACTCTCCCTCTGTTTGCTACTGCAAACAGTTTGTTTTCCTGGGCAGTTGTAATGGACAAGGCTTTTGTTTTCTTTTTTTCCCTACCTGACATTTCTGCATTGTGTCGTAAAACTCCAGACAGGACAAGGACTCTAAAGAAGAGGCGCTGAAGGCTGAGAAAGAACTGGAGGAGATCCGCAAGGTCATCAAGGAGTCTGGAGGAAAGCTGTCCAGCCGGCTGCTTCAGTGTGAGGTGAGCGTCACAGGGCCACACCTGGCTCCTTTTAAGAAGTCTCAAGATGTATTAAATTCAGTTTTATAAGTGCTAGGCATTTCAAGTCATTACAAATAGCCTTGAATTTGAGGGTCTTCATTTCATCATAAGCATTATATATATATATATATATATATATATATATATATATATATATATATATATATATATATATATATATATATATATATATATATTTTTTTTTTTTTTTTTTTTTTGTCAAAATTTGTCAAAATGTGTCAGGTTGTTCTCTATTAGTCAACCTTTTTGTTATAAAACTAGAAAACCACTGAATATACTTACCTGTAGAGGGAAATCTAAGAGAATCCTTGTGCTTGACTTTTGTAGCGCTAGAAAGAAATTAATTGAGGAATTAAAATTAATGAAATTAAAAATTAATTGAGTTATTACAGTACAATGGAGCAATCACGGTCGCCGAAGAACTATCTACTACCTGGCTGAAGCTATTCTCTCAATATAAATAATACAAATACCAGGGTTTTGCCTTAATGCCAGGTGAAAAGGGCGTCCCTGTTTAGTTTCTTGGTGCATCTAAGTTTGTAATGTCAATGGAGATAGATATGTGGTGGAACATTGGATTTAGCCTACTCCCCATTCAAAGATACAGGAGTCTATGTGTGGCGAATGTCCTGTCCATTACCAAGCTGGCAGTAGGGTGAACAGTTCTCTCTCAAAGTGACTTGCTTAACTACTTCAAGGGGCCGCATTTTGGCGATACGGTCTAAACCAAACACAGACAGCGCTGCTAGAAAGCTGCTTTTAGCCCGGGATCATGCGCCGCCTCAGCGTCTTTAGATGCAGGGCACTTAAACAGCGTGCTTGTTCATTCATCAGAATGTCAATTTCACACATATGTTCTGTTCCTTTTGGTTAAACTACTGAATAAAATGTTATTAGATAAACAGTGTATCGATTGTATGACGGGCTTGTGTATTTAAATCCAGTTGTTTGCGTTGCACGACACCGTGCTGGCGTTTAAGTGCCCGGGCCCTTTCATGGCGTTGACTTGCGATCCAGTCTTCTGTATCTGTGTCCAACTTCCCCTTTTGTGTGTGTCCTCATATTCCTCCTTGAGAAAGCGACTTCATCTAGATTACTAGGTCACTTCTCATAACCGCGCACGTTATTTCTGTCGTCCTCGACCGTCGTCCTGTAGCGTCTCAACCGTATTTGTGTTTGCGTAGCTGGAGTTTGCGAGGCGGAGGGCCGATGGCTCCACCACGCTGGCCATTCTCAACCCGGCTGATCCAGTGGCAGGAGGTAGGTGCATGTCCGCGGGGAGTCTGGCTCGATGATATCATGCCTCAGAGATGGCAGGTGGCTCGAGGATTAACAGTGGTTTTCATTGTGCAGACGTGGGCTACTGTCCTGTGAAGCTGGGTATGATGTCCAACAGACTGCAGAGCGGCGTCAACAGCTTGCAAGGCTTCAGGGAGGACAAGAGGAACCGGATCACTCCAGGTAGGATTCCACACAATCCAGCTTGAGCCCATCTTCTTGAGACTTTGAAACCTGCCTTGGAATTTTGGAAACACCCAATTCCAGACAGGGATAGTTGGGGAATTTGTGCTATGTCTAGGAATATAATGGAATGGAGTTTTGATGATGGAATTTCTCTCCTGCATTTTGTTATCAATACAAATCAATACTTTTTTTATACACTTGTATACATATTAATATCTGTCTGAAGGCTAATTGTCCATGTCAGTTACACAGACAATTGATGAGGTGACATATCACGAGCAATTTCAGAATTGGGTCATAAACTATGGAAAGTCAGGGAAGTTCGCGTTAAGGCGTTAAAATGAGATATTCATTTGCCATTACATCCCCATAATGAACCTAGCATGCAAATGAAATGCATATTAAAAAACTGTGGAGCACAAGCTCCACCTGAATGCCTAAGTAATGAGAAATGTACCACTCTGCTGCAGCTTCTCACTGTGCTTAAGTGCAAGTCCAATGGGGGAAATGTGAAATGTGGTAGTTACTTCAAGCATGTTTAGAAAATACAGTGACATATGACTTTAAGATTTTTCCCCATTAAGCTGCACAAGCAAATGATGGGAACCAACACTGTAATAAGACCTTGGTTGAAAAATGGCGAACCTTTCCTTTATGCAACTGCCATTGTGGCAGCTTGCTCATATTTTTCCACCACTTGTTGGTGTTGAATCAAATAGTACCCTACCGTCAGAATTTGTAGATATTGGTTTTGATCATTTCAATATTTGCAGCGCTTAACAAAAGTTCACTTCATTAAAAAACAAACAAATAAAAAAAACTCCCCAGACGCAATTTTTTTAAAACAAGGTGAAATCTGCCAATGGTTGTTTCCGTCTATGCCAAAAAACAATGCACATCCTGTAGCATTTTAAGACATATTAATGGCCAATCTGACGTCTGTATTTTTATGGGAGGAAATTTTTTTTTAACAATTGGCCACAACAGTGTTAAAGAGACTGAAGAGGGAAATGTTCTTTTCTTCTGTTGCGTTCCCCATATTGTTTTACACAACGAACTGTAAGTATGACTTCAACCCTCTTATTAGCGTTGTTAAGTGTGCAGAGGTGACGGCCTCCCTGCCTCTCGCCCAAATCTCTGTAGTGTCCTACATGAACTATGGGCCGTTCACCTCCTACGCACCCACCTACGACTCCAGCTTCGCCAATATCAGCAAGGAGGACTCAGACCTTATCTACTGCTTCTACGGCGAGGAGGCGAGCCTCCAGGGCTCTGAGAGGTGTGTTTGGAATGCCTTGCACAGGAAAGAAGTACTTGACAGTAGAGCCTTGTAGTGTTTTATTCGTATTTATTTTGTTACTTTTTCGGTATGTATCTTGCTCTGTTTTTATCCACAGGAATAAATTCCTTGCCTTAAAAGATGTACAGGCATACATACTGTAGCATTTGGCAAGTTATGCAAGGCATGTATGGTCAGGTGCAGTGGTTGCAGCGGGTCCCCAGCAAAAAATGATAAATGGTCAAACTTCTATTATGTAATTTCAAGACGTTGGCACCAATAGAGAATGTACAATAATGACCGTTTTGATCATAGTCTCAGTATTATCCTGCCAGCTATAGACAGATTTGGAATATATTGCATCTAATAATGAAGATCTTCTCAGATTGCAGCCCCAGAGACATAATCTTATCAAATGGGGTCCAGGGCCGAATTTGTATCGAATTGAGGGCCCTTTTATAATAATAATAAAATAATAATAATAATAATCAAAAAGTTGAGACTCGCTCTTTTAGTGCTCGTATTTCTGAGTTATAGGTCTTGGGTGATAATATGGAATTTATCGCTCCACGCCCTGGGCTGAGTGGTTCCTTTGTGTATATGCGTTGTACCATGAGGACAGGGTTGTATTTAAATCAACTTCTGCTGCTGTAAAACACGAGTGAACATTTGTCTGTGTTTCCATGTGTGTGATTGGCAGCATTTCCGATTTTCTGGCCAAAACTGACGAGTACACGTACAAACTAGCCGACAATCTTCTGGACGCCATGACCAACGGGCAGCATTCCAGAACCCTGAAGGACGCCAACACAGTGAGTTCTTTGTTGACAAGAGTTTCATATGGCGCACCTGAGAAAAGTAATGCAACTGTGTTGGAGATGTAGTGGAGTGAAAGAAGAGTCTCAAAAACAGAATATACTTCAGTAAGCACAGATACCAATGTGGGCAATGTACGTGAGTACAGTAATGAAGTACTTGTTGTACTTTCCTCCACTGCTGGGGACTTAACCAATGACGCCTTACATGGTCATATAAGCAATTATGACAACACCTTTGCTAAAAATAGCAGACTACATTAAAAAGGTATGGAACAGTTGAAGATTCCCGTTTTAAATCTCTATTTAAAGCAATTATTGACACAATCTCTGCCGTCTCTGTGTGCCAGGCCGACCAGCCAGCAAAAACACAAGTGATCAAGGATGACGCGGAGGTGAGACCCGGCAAATCCACGTAGTTAATAAATCCTTGTTTAGTTGGTCGCGTATGAGAACGTGAATTCATCCCTCCGACTCAAGTTGATCGGCCGCTGGATCCAGTGAACTGGGTGCGCTTGGAGTTCTAGCTGATGTTGTCGACGGCTCAGTTTGCTGACATGGATAACAACAGCATGTTTGTCTGCAAAACACCAGAGAATGTCCAGTGTTGGATACAGTAAGACTATTGATCCCGGGGGGGGGGGGGGAATCCAGGCCTTGCAATCAAAAAGCAAAGTGTAACTGTCTCTAATCAAGGAGCGTGCAAGTGAGTCTTTGCATCGTGAATAGGGTGCCTAATATTTTGAATACAAGAGAGTTTATGTATAGTTTGTTTAATAATCACAGCAATTTCGTAACTTTTCTATCAATAGCATCGTGCTCAAGAGCAGACATAGCTTTGCCATTTTACCACCCAGGCCTTATTAAAATGTTGGTTCCCATCTTTTATAACTTCATAGTGCAACCTCACTGAACGCTTCGCTATTAACAAAATGACAGGGTTGAAAAATCCTTTAAGACCGTGATCCCAGGAGGTTCACAACAGCTCTACAGATGGAAGAAGCCACAACCAAAATGAGACAAGGTGTCTCACACGACGCAAACACCTCGTCTACCGATGCATCCACTCACTGCACGTGGCTCTGATCCCACCGTTGTTTGCTTGAAGTCTTCACCCAAGCGCAAGGCTTCAAGCAAGAATCGCGTCGGAAACCTGCACTTACGGGCCGCCTCGAGGTTCACTGCACCCACGTAACAGGAGCTGATCTTTTTGGGCTGCAAGCGATGTGCATGTGGAAAAACGTTTCCCTTTCAAACCCCCCCCCCCAACCCCCAGTGGAAATATAGATTTACCTCCCCCCTTTTCCCCCTTCCCGTGGTCTGGGGCATCTGAGTCGTTTCCTGGAAGCTGGAAGGCCTCTCTGCTCCGGCACACAGCAGCCCTCTGTCTCTGCCGCTTGCTGTGGTTGGACCGTCTCCAGCCAGCTCTCGTTCCCCGCCCGGGTGTCGCAGCCTTTGATTGCGCTTGATTTTATTGGAGCGAGAACGCAGCGTGTCTTAACAGATGCTTCCCAAAGACCCGGCTCATCCCTCGGACAGTCAGCTGTCCCTAATGGAACCCTTTTTTTTTTTTTTTTTTTTTTTTTTTAAACAGGCCCAGCCTCATTTTCTCTTTTCAATTCTTTCTCGTTTCTCAGTCAGTCGGACCAGGGGTGACCGCTGGCAGGGAGCTGAACTCCCCGAGTCCCGTGACGAGCGTGGATCTGGGCCTGCTGAGCGACGACGAGCTCTCCCAGGGTAAAGATCTCAACACCGCTGAGTATCGCTGGGAACACTTGGACTGGTTGGGGTCGGGCGACATAGCAATGTGATATCACCACTGAGTTATAAAACCAGATTTCGTCTGGGTTTTTAGATATCATAATGTTATAAAATGGTGTCTTAACGAAGGCTGCATTAAAGTAAAGTAATGCAACTTCATAGACTTTTCTAATCAAGGCCTATCCCTGGTCATAAAAGCCACATTGTCCTTGCGTCTAAATATGTGAGGAAAGCACCATTAGTCATCCCAAAATATTGTCACATTATCGATATCCAGGTAAGAGTCAATTATTTTTGGGCAATATTGTACAGCCCTGTTACCTAACCACAGAACCAAAACACAATCACACACACGTGCACAACTTTGTATAAAACTTGGTCCCTGGTGTTTATAAGCCTTGAATCAGCGTTCGTAGAACAGTCAGTTTATATTAACAATGCAAAATACTTCAATTCTTCTGCTGTCCTTTTCCTCTGATCTCTTGTGGAAAGGGTCTTTGATTCAGCGTCTCATCATTTATCCTGTCCGACCGTTCTAATTAACCAGCAACAAAGAGTTAACTTTTCATTTTTTTTTCCCCGGCAGCGTCAGTTTAACGTAAACTAAAAAGTTAAGGGGATCCATCTGTGTGATTCTACAAGAATGGAGCGATTGTGTTCAATACATGCATCTAAGGACAGGAGGACATGATTAAAGTGTGTGTGTGTGTGTGTGTGTTGCAGAGGCTCAGCACTTCCAGCAGAAGTTGGACCAGACTACAAAGCTCCTCCGAGAGCTGCAGGAAGCACAGAAAGAGCGCCTGAGCGCCAAGCAGCCGCCCAATATGATCTGTCTCCTGGCCCCCAGCACCAAGGAGCTGCAGCTGGGTAAGACTTCCCCGATGCATGGGCCCTTTGTCCCCTCCCCCCAGCGGACTCCCGGCCAGCTGCAGTTCGCCGTCAACACTTTCTGTGTACCTCCATAACATATCTGATTGAGATTCTAGGGTTAAAGGTAAGCCGGTGTTTTTTTTTTGGGGGAGTCAACCTGACTGGTTTGACCAGTATTGAAAGAATAGCTTCAGCCAACCGCCACGCCATCGGGCAACCGTGACCATGTTCTTCGGTGAAAATACCGGAATTCCTTTATTAACAGACTAGTTGGTAGGCGGTCTCAATGCAAATCAATAAGTCAGCATATTTTTATTTGAGCTGTATTTAAAAAAACAAAACAACAAACACGTATAAACAAGCATAAACTGCATTTATCCACATAAAAATAATCAGTAATTGGGAAATATCAACTCAGATCAAAGACACCGCTACAGCTGTTATATCAAAACATCAGACGGAACAAGCCTCCGAAACGATCACCCAACGCAACTGATGTTCAAGACGCGGTCGTGCCTGGGAGAGAAACGGGGCGACTCAGTGATTATGCAAAACTGAAACATCTACACCGTCCTCCCCCTCCACCCCCCGCCCCCACAGCCGAGATGGTGACGGAGAACCTGGCCACGCTGACCAGCCAGGTTGCCCCGTGCGACGTCAGCAGCGTCTACGGCATCAGGAGGGCCATGGGCATCTCTCTGCCCGCAGAGCTTCCCCAGCCGCTCATAGACCTCACCACAGGTAACGGCACAGAGAGAAAACTCCCTGGACGCATTTAACGCAACATTTTCAGATACAATTAGGTGACCATGGGATTTCTTGTCTTCCCCCCCCCCCCCCTTTGCATTGATCATTTATTAATTGAGTATAATCCTGTGATCGTCCACAATTGTAGGATTACAACTTGCATGCCTGTAGAAAAATGACCGCGTCCTCATAGCCAACTGTAGTAGTATGTATGCAAGTCCTTCTTACTCTCGCTCAGGCATGTGCAGCATTCTAAATGGCGTTCTCACCTTTCAGTGCAAGAAATGGCCGAGCCCATGGAGACTGTGTCCGGGGGCCAAGAGAGGGTGCAGGTCTTCGCTTTATAACAACACTTCGCCACGCGGACCGTTTAATATCTCACATTTTGTATGAATGGTGCTTGTGACATTTGTATGCATTTCAGTAAATAAACTTCTTTTTCTATTTATCTCCTATACTGTGCCAATGCATTTCTGTAAATAGACGAGCAGAAACTTATGAAAACATTTATTATATTCTGCAGCTGTACAAAATTGAACCTCACATTTGTTCACGCCGAGGCCAACGCGTAAGAACGGACAAGATGGCGGTCGAAAGATAAGGCAAGTTTTCAGAGGCACAGAGCGATGCAGCCCAGCGCTGGTGGACCGCCAGACACCGAGTCAGACACATTCACAGCAGACTGGCAGTAGGAGTGACATCGAAGAGCTTGTGCAGACAGGCAGCTCAGGGCTTTTCTAGGCGGAATAAAATAGACAACTAAACAGATAACGTAATGCGGCACAACTCAGCATCCTGAAGTACTTCAGCAAGTGATATTTCATACATTTACGCGGGTGGAAATGCAAAATTTGCCGATCGTCGGTCGACGCGTGATTCTGAACGAGTCATAATGTTCCCCTCGAGTCATTTAAAGTGAGCCGTTGAAAAGGTTTTCATCATATGGTTAATTGTTTTTGCTGCAAGTAAAGGAAGCAAAAAAGAACAAATTTCCTAAGAACACTTCAAAAGCGATGTTTCTTTTGATTACTTTCCGTTTGCAAAGAACCATTGGGGAGGATACTCCGAGGCGTCAAACATGTTGTCCATTACATAGTAACAGAGCAGTGTCCACATTTTACAGCACAAAAAAAAAAAAAAATACACACACACACGGAAAGGGTCCAAAAAAATATGATCCTATAAGGATCCTACCTAAATGTGATTATTTAGACTGTTTTTTTTGATTTTCATTTGTTTTGCCAAGACGTCGGTTCCGACGCGCGCTCACGCCGTTGGATGTGCGTCTCTCACACTCACCGCCTCGGGGTCAGGACACAAGAAAAGTAGAGCGGGGTAACCGATTTTTGGACGTAAATGTGTGAATAGACAAAGATGGTATGTGTATGTACATCCCTCCAGTGTTTCACTCAGTCCCCGCCTGCCAAGTCCTAATGACTCCGGCGCCAGCTCATCCAGGTCCCTCAACCAAGCCCAGACATTTTAAGCGGCGACGCCGCTCAAAAGACGGTGCTGACGTGCGCTGTCATCAGCAAGGTGCCTGTAAACTTACGATTTGTGTGCACGGGTCTGTATGAACGTCTGTTTTGAGTCTCGGGTGGGGTGGGCCGGGGTGGGGTGGGGTGGGGTAGTGGGGGCCGGGCCTCGCTCAGCTCAGACCCATGCTCTGGTGCTTGCTCATGTCCGTGCACACAAAGAAGGTTTTCAGCTCCCCTTTCCCTTTGACGTTGATGAGGCCTCGGCACTCGCAGGAGTAGCCCAGCTTCCGCAGCACGTCGGATGTTTCCTCCGTCACCTGGAGCAAAACAAGGTTTAAAAAAAATAAATAAATAAAGATTGCGATGTGGTTTCTCTTTTGGAGGCTCCAACTTTTGCCCCACTGGACTGCATTTAAGCACAGTCATTACTAAGCCTTTAGCCAGATTGTTTATATACAGTAGATAACACTTCATTAACTCCAGGGGGAAATCCAAATGATGGGAACTAACATTAACATAAAATATTTATTATTAGTTTTAGTTATATAGTATTTGTTTTATTAATATTTAATTCAAATTTATGGTTTATTTTTATAATTTTGAATGATCAAATTAGTGAAATAACAAATAGGAATATTCTTCTGGAGAGCAAATTAAATTATTTTTATTTATAAACTTATTGTGATTAATAAAATCCCAAATTTCATAGCATTTCTTTTACAGTATTATTATTAGATGTTCACACCACTCTTTCGTTTATACAGGTATCCATCCCTGCCCACAAGAAAGCAAAACACAAGATGGGACCTTATCTGGGTGTTTTAACACTGGTCTATGGGACCTGCTCTCACTCAGCTCAGTCCGATTTTCAGAGAAATTAAGATGAAAATCTGCCTCTGTAGAATACATGAGTTCTGAATGTCCCTCAGACCCAGGTTTACACACAGACTATAAGGGCAACCGCAAGCACCAGCCGCATGCGCCAACCGGAGGCGGTGAACTGGCAACCCATCCGATCGCCAGGCAACCAATCTACCCGGGTAGCATCGAAGCCTCGGGCCGCACGTCAGGGGGTAAAAGAAAGAAAAACCTACCTGGATCTTCCCGAGCTCCCCGGTGCTCTCCATCCTGCTGGCCACGTTCACCGTGTTGCCCCAGATGTCGTACTGAGGCTTCCGCGCCCCAATGACCCCCGCGATCACAGGCCCGTGGTTGATACCTGTCCGGTGGGAAAGACGTTCGAACACTGAACCAGGTGACGGAGCTTCAATGTAAACGGTTATTGAGAAACGCTTTACACGGGCGTAATCCCACATTGTGCACAGAGGCGGCTGTTTTGAAAACGAGTCGCATGCCCGTTGAAATAGGAACGCATTTCTTGCCTCCCCGTTCGAGCAGAATCAATTATCAGTAGCGGAGACAATGATTCTATACCCAGTGGACTATTGCGCCGGTACATCTTTACACGCTGAATCAGCGTCTTTGAAAAAAACCGCTTCGGGTAGCTCATTTTTACAAAAAGGATTCACCGGCGGTGAAGAAAAAAGACGCACTTGAGCCTCCCAGACACGGCGCGGCCGCCGAGCGTGTCGCAGTGGCGGCTTTCCAGTCAAAAGACGGCCTTCAAAGCAGTGGCTTCCTGGGAGCTTCACTTCCTTGTCATCCCGTGTTTTGACACGGCTACGTCCGAGCATAGAGAGGCTGGAGGCTCGCTGCAAACTACATGTGAACCCTTCCGTGTTTACAGACCAGACGCTATTACGTCTGTTTTTTATCTCCGAGGAATTGTAAATATTTTCCCTCGGACCTGAACCCTCTGCTGAGAACACGCTGTCTGGGAAAAGGACATCTCTGTCGTCGGACCGGCGCCGAAACGCACAACATCTTGCGCGGACTCCATGGGTGCAGGCTGTAAGTCTGTGTGCGGAGGTTGCCGCTCCTGGAGAAACAGGCTCCCGGAGCTGGGGGAGACGGCTTCGAGGCGTTTCTTAGGGAGGACCACGGACGGGCCAGAACAATGGAATGAACCAGGGTAACGGCAAGAGACGACGGAGACGAGCACACCTACCACGCTCAAACCGCTCGGTGCCATTTGCATTCAATTATCGAGCGCCTCGGCTGCTACGGGGAAATGCTCTGTGCGAGTGTTTCCTTTCCCAAGTTGCCCGTGCGACATCTTCGGCTCGTGAATGGAGATCATTGAGTATGATCTGGAAATACTTTTAAGTATATTTTTAAATGGAGAAATATGTGACCAACAGTGTAAGAAACCCATGGTCAATGTGTATGTGTGTGGAGACAGTTCTAGGAAGTGGATCAGAAATAAACTGTAATTAGCACATGGGTTTATTTTATTTTGTGCATCTTGGGTGTCAGGATAGTCAAATCCAAGACTCCATTGAAATAAGAAAATAATTCGCTGAGGAATACTGATACCCATTTTTCCCCACTGCACCAAAAACCCGGTAACACCCGCTATCATCCGGCATTTGTCACCAGTAGGAAAGGAAAAACCCGGGTTTTAGTCCCGGGTCAAATGACACTACAATAGACGCAGGTTTTAATTGGCTCCACCTCCGATCGGCTCTGATGTGAACAGGACACCGGGTCGATCTGCTAATTGTGGCCCCTTTACCTGCGCGATGTGAAGGGTGTTAACATTCTGGGCGCCGGTGCATAAACAGGCAGGAATGTCCGTGTATCATTCCATCATTTCATATCTTTAGAATCCAAAACCAGAAGTAATTGACTTTTTCCCACATGGGGGACCTTGAAATGTTCTAAGTGTGGGGATCACACCGTGGGGACCACAGCGGGGAACCCCCACGCTCCCCGCTGGTCCCCGCTCCCCGCCGCCAAAGGGTGGGTGCACCGATACTCCACGCTGCTTCTTCTGTAGTGTTGGGTCTTTCATGAACGATCCCATTCTTTTGAACGGCTCAAAATATATTTTTTCAAGTTTTACAGTCTTATGTCATTGTTTCAGTTGCTGTCTCCTCTACCGTCTCATTCCCAATCACACTGGAACATGACACGCGTTTGACGACGAGTTTGTGATAGAACGTGTAGAACGTGACGCACCAGAAGAAAAACTGCATTTCTCCTGGCAGTGGGAAAGATGTCAACCGCCTACTTTGAGCAGGTCAGCCCTCTCAATTTGGTGTGAAAACAGCATTATTCGTACCCATTTTTATTTATTTATTTATAACTTGCGTTCAAAGTCAAATCTCTCATCACCCGTTTATTTTCCCAATTCGTCCCCTCCCCCCAACACTTCTCTACCTTCCATCATTATTTTGTACGGGCTCTTTGACCCCTTTGTTCCCAAGGAAACCTCATGCAGTGACGGGTTGCCACGCGGCCTCGGCGGCTGTTCCTGGTCTAAGGAGACGGGCGGTGTATTTTAGTAGATGCAGCGTAGCAGATGCTACGTCCAGCTCCACCACTCACCCACGCGAAGGCGGAAGCTGTTGAAGGAATGACGGTTGATGCCGTCCAGCTTCCCGACGAGGGCCATGGCGAACTCCACCATGTTCCCTATCTGGGCCTGCTGACGCTCCCGGTCCTGGAAATATTAGGGATAGAAAAAAAACAAAACAAAAAAAAAAACATGAGGATGTACAGTTTGTGCCGAAATGACCGACATGGTCGTTTTTAGGAAGAGAACTACAGCACAGTAAGAGTGACAAGACTTCTTGTCTCCCGCAGTATTTGTCCATTGACCCCGTCAGTTCCAGACCCCAGACAAATAACACTTGAATATTTTTCTTCACTGTTAATTCGTCTGCAGATCTTGTACATTTATTCATTTTTATTTGCTGCACGATGGTGACCACTGCATTTTCTGGGATGTTTCTGTTCATATATTTAAAAAAAAGATATATATATGAACATTGACATGCATTGACAGGGTGTGATAAATGTGAGGCGAGGGTGAACGCTGGCAATTAGATTAGATTCAAATAATTGACATCGCACAGAGAACAGAAGAGTAGTGAGGCAACGATATGCGTTTCTCTGCATTCTACCATCCTCGTAACTGACGTGCTGAGGAGCAGTGGGCTGCCATGTAGCGGCGCCCGATGGGAATATCCGGGGAATCAGCAGATCTACCTGGTTGTTCTCCTGGCTGGGGGCCCCGCTGAGCCCGGCGGCCGCCATGTAGGTGCTGCCGATGGTCTTGATCTTCTCCACGCCGCTGAACTTGGGCTTGGACAGCAGCTGAAAAGACAAACGGGTCCGAGTTGAGTCAGGTTTGGGGGGGGGGGGGGGATTAGTGAGTTCCCTCTGCGCACGGACCTCGTCGAAGTCGGCGATGATCTCGTTGAGGAGCCGCAGGCATTCCAGACCCTCCTTGTTGATGTCGCATTCGGTGTAAAACTCCTTGAAATCCGGCACCGAGGCGAACATCACGCACACGCAGTCATAAGACTTGTAGTAGAGGTCCTGTTCGCCGAGGGGGCAGAGAAGGCAAAATGAGTCCCCGTTGCTGTACCTGTGTCACGGGAGTCAAGCCACCCTATTTACACAGAACGTTAGAAGAGCTGGGAAATTGTTTTGGAATGTTTTTTTGTTTTTTTTGTTCTTTTAAACAGCTCAGTACATTTTGTGATACTTTCACGTGTTTCGCTCTTCGGGAACGAAAGAACTCTGCGACGCGGGGTTTACAGCCGCGCCGACGCACGTCACGCGCAGGAACTTGCTTTTTTTTGGGGGGGGCCAACGCCAAAGCACGGCGACGCTCTCATCCTGACCCGTATGAAATTTCTAATATTTTTATGAAAACAGTAAATTGCTCTACAGCTCCTTTCGCCTCGGATGATTAAGTCGCTGTATACACACACACACACACACACACACACACACACACACACACACACACACACACACACACACACACACACACACACACACACACACACACACACACACACACACACACACACACACACACACACGACGGATGTTTGCAGTTGTTAACAACAGAATCCTGGACAATAGGGCCAGTGTCAAAGCTCGGAGCCAAACTGGCCACAACTTGAATTCAGCCCAATGGAGAAAAAGACTGATAAAGACAATAAAGTCCACAACCCAAGAAATTCGGGAAATCTGAGGCAGTTTAAAGCTGAGCCGGCGGTAAAGCAGGAGCAGGTTCCTGGTTTGAGACCCCGACGGACGGGCGGAGGAGCCCCCACCTCGTTCTTCTTGTTCTCCCCGACAAACAGCGCGGCCACGTGCGCCGGCAGAACGTTCTCCAGCAGCAGCCGGTTCAGGTTCTCTCGGGTCTCGATCTCGTCCTGCTCCGTGTGGTTCTTGTTCTTCAGATGAAAGTCCTGACGGAAGCACGACTCGTTCTGGAGCAGACGGAGGAGGAGGAGGACAAAGAGTAAGAGGATGAAGAGGAGGAGGAGGAGCCATGATGAGATACAGGAGGAGGAAGAGGAGGAGGAAGAGGACCCATGATGAGATACAAAGGGAGGAAAAGAAAGAGGAGGAAGAGGAGGACAAAGAGGAAGAGGATGAAGAGGAGGAGGAGGAGCCATGATGAGATACAAAGGGAGGAAGAGGAGCCCTGATGAGATACAGGAGGATGAAGAGAAAGAGGAGGAGGAAGAAGAGCCCTGATGAGATACAGGAGGAGGAAGAGGAGGAGGAAGAGGAGCCCTGATGAGATACAGGAGGAGGAAAAGTAAGAGGAGGAAGAGGAGGACAAAGAGGAAGAGGATGAAGAGGAGGAGGAGGAGCCATGATGAGATACAGGAGGAGGAAGAGGAGCCATGATGAGATACAAAGGGAGGAAAAGGAAGAGGAGGAAGAGGAGGACAAAGAGGAAGAAGATGAAGAGGAGGAGGAGGAGCCATGATGAGATACAAGAGGAGGAAGAGGAGGAGGAAGAGGAGCCATGATGAGATACAAAGGGAGGAAAAGAAAGAGGAGGAAGAGGAGGACAAAGAGGAAGAGGAAGAGGATGAAGAGGAGGAGGAGGAGCCATGATGAGATACAGGAGGGGGAAGCGGAGCCATGATGAGATACAAAGGGAGGAAAAGAAAGAGAAGGAAGAGGAGGACAAAGAGGAAGAGGATGAAGAGGAGCCATGATGAGATACAGGAGGAGGAAGAGTTTGAGGATGAGGAAGTAGAGGAGGAGGAGGAGGAAGAGGAAGAGGATAAAGAGGAGGAGGAGCGCTGATGAGATACAGGAGGAAGGAGGAGGAGGAGGAAGAGGACAAAGAGGAGGAGGAGGAGCCATGATGAGATACAGGAGGAGGAAGAGGATGAAGATGAGAAAGAGGAGGAGGAGGAGGAGGAGGAGGAAAACCCTTTTTTTGGGGGGGTCCCCACAATGGCCTCATTTCGTGGCTGATGAAAGTGAATATGTTGAAAGCATTCCACCACGTCAGGGCGGCCTCAGACCTGCCTTGCTCGAGGACACCTCCCGCTCCCCGCTCCACCCGTAAAGCGCGTCAACGCGACAGAGGCGGAGCGCGGCGCCTCGGTCCTCACCTGCTGCGAGATGATGAGCATGGTGACCAGGAACAGGGTGATGTAGATGCAGCTCATCACCTGCGGGTGCTTGACCAAACCCAGCACCTTCAGGGTGGAGCCCTCCTCCATGCTGCGGACGGAATAAGACGGCAGACGTTCACAACCTCCCCGCCCGCGGCAACTCAAAAAGAAAAGCTGGAGTCCCGGCCGCCTGCCTATTTAAAGTGTGTTGTGATGACGGTTGAGTTTCAGGTGGTGGTTGCAGGATGAAACCATGAGATGAATCCCCGCAACAAAACCCAAACAGATAGTTTTCTGATTGTATACAATTATATCCACATACTTCCTGGGACTAATCTTACACACGGCTTTGAGGGAAATAATTGATGTGTGTATTGCACGCTGTCGCGCCTCCACCCAGATCACAACTTGGATTGCTCTTTTGTTTTTTTATTTTTTGCATGCTGGTTCGGGTCCAGAGTCGACCAAATCCTGGAAAGTCTGACTTTTCAGGATCTTTGCCAGATATGGCTGCACCGGTGACGCCCATGTCCCACCTGCTGCAGTTCCAGCCGGTGATCTGGGCGTAGAGGACGTCCCCGTAGAACATGAACAGCTCCTGCCGGGAGCTGAGGATGATGATGTAGTAGGTTGTGGAGGCCAGGGCGAGGAAGAGCACCTTGAGCTCGAAGCTCACCCTCAGGAACACTCCACAGGCGATCAGAGACAGGATGCAGCAGTAAACCGAGTACTGGGCGGAGAGGAGGCAGAACGTCCGAGTCACTACTCTGCTCGGATTCACAACTTTTGAACTTTTTGCTAATTTATTTTTACAAATACAAGATTAAAACAGTTTTTTTTTATTCAGGATTTAAACAGTTTTTTATGTTATTAATATATTTTATTATATATATTTTTTTTATTTATTTTTTCAATCCTGGGAGAGACGCCCTTTAGCAGCCAGGTAAAGACACAGACATAGAAGTATAAAAGCAAAGAATTACAGATGATACACTCTCACAGACTTGGTGCTGCAACGATAATACATATTTTTGCCCAGGTTACTTTATTTTTCCATATTGTTCATTATTTTATATTATCCATGTATAATTTATTATTATTAATTATTATTATTTTCTCATATTATTTATATTTAATATTATATGATTTATATAAATTCCATTTGCAAAATGAATTAATAAATAATGGCAAATTACAGAATCAGGAACCCGACTTCAGGAAGGTTTCTCGCTTGTTTTCATTTTCCAAAAACCCCCAAAATAAAGATGTTTTAAAAAAAAAAAAAAAAAAAAAAAAAAAAATCCGAAAATGTGGGCTGACTGGTAAGCGGGATAAAAGTCCTTTAACTTGGAGCACAGAGATGACTCGCGGGTGGTGTTGATCTATTTCGGGGACGGATGGAGTGTGTGTGTGTGTGTGTGTGTGTGTGCTGCGCCGCCGTCCACTGAGGACATTCCAGGATGTTTAAAATAGAAACATCACTCACCGGCAGGTAGAAGAGGTCTCGATGGGGTTCCTCTTCACGGGAGTCGTTGGTGCGCAGCGACTCGGGGCCG